>NW_022476030.1:33835-58971 GCF_009193645.1 Aspergillus pseudonomiae | reverse complement strand
TTTTTTTTTTTTCTTTTTTTTTTTTTTTTTTTTTTTTTTTGTGTTTATTCCCAGAAACCAAGATTTCCAGTTTTTAAAGTTCATGGATTTCCTTCTGGAAGGAAGAAAAAAAAAGTTGTTCTTCGATACGGTACAGTAAGTTTTTCCAAACGGATCCCACGTCTCCACCCAACCACACTGACTGTACCCGACGGAAGTCGATGGATACACTGTACAGGACTTCCGTACCGTTTCTGGTACCGTACCACCAATCAATCCAATGTGCTTGGGATGTTGCAGATGTGTTAACAGTGGCAGACTTTTTTCTTTTTCCTATTCCTCGATTTTGAATTGTTAGCTTGACTCTTATTTTGGGAGTTCCCAGCGCTACCTCCCTGCTTCTCCCTTTCCTGCCTGCGATTTATACATACGTACAGACTACAGACTACATACATACATCTTGCAGAAGAGGATCCATATTATCAACCCAGCCGGAGGGATTCGAAAATTCCCGCCACTACGAACCCACGAAATTTTCAAACAGCATACAGAACAGAACAGGACAGGACAAGAACCCCACGGTCCCATTTCTTCTTCCCCCCCGAAATCCACCTGGAAATCGATTCACAGCCACCAGGTGCCTTTCCCTCGGGTTATGCACAGAAACACCGGATTCCAAGAATAACAATCAAAAAGAACCACTGCGCATTAACCACACGGAAAAGGAAAAAAAAAAAAAAAGATCACAAAAGAAAGTGGTTCCAGTCTGGGGCCTTCGAGGAACAAACCCAGCTGTCACGCGTGGATTGTCAGCTCCATCCTTCATTGTTACTCGCCCCATCCAGATTATTCCTCCTCCGTAATATCAGGGGCGGGCGACACAAAGCGGGCCCTCGCTGCTTTTTTGGAGTGATCGCAATCCAGAACGTCCATTCAGACTGGTTCACCCAGCGGTGGTTGTAAGATCTGACAAACGGGCGAAGAGAGCGCGAGACAGAGACAAGACAGTGTCGAGTGAGGAAGTCTCCAAATAGAACGGGACGGAGACCCTACGATTGGCATACATACATTCATACATCCACACCATCCATCCATACATACAGTACATGCGCCTCTCTCACTCTCACTCTCACTGATACTCTCCATCGCTTGGTCTTTCTTTTTTATTATTCGCATTCCCCTCTCGATCTCCGACTCACTCTCTCCATTCATTCATTCGAGTCCCTCCCCCCGACTCCCCCATACATTCCTTTTCTTTGTATTCGACCGTCTGTCGCCATCGTCTCTCGTTTTTCCTTGTTGGTGGCGCAGATTGGGTTTTATAGCAGGCAGATCCGTGGGATATCTTCGTCTCTTCTGCAGCCCGCAAACCTACACCCGACCTTGAGGACGATTGTATTTTTATCGTATTTTGGATTTTGGGGAGTTGATTACATTGTCCTCCGTACTTTACCTCGATCTTCTTTTTGGACTGGGAAACTTTGACGTGACGTTGTTCCTACATCGGATTTACTAGTTGGTCCGCCTGGCAGCCATGAAGGTATGTGGATGGATCTCACATTCCCCCTTCTTGTTTCAAGTTCCTCGCGCTTCGTCTTTTCCCGCCCCTCGTTTATCTCGATTATCGCTTGTGACCAGCATCCCCAATTTTGTGGTCGCTCACTTGGACTCCCCAGAATTAATTAATCGATTCATTCGTTAGGCCATCCGACGCTCCCTCAAAGGGGAAAAGGACCCCAAACCCCACCACCACCACCATCTGTCGATTACGCCCAAGTCAGCGATCGCGATCCTGCCCCCGAAAAAGGTGTGTATCTCGCATGTTTTACCTTTCGGTATCGTCATGTTTAGTTGCCATTTCGCTTTCTTACCATCCATTTCCTTTCCCCAGTTCATGTCCCGCCTTTCTTTTTTCTGGTTGTTTTCCCCCTTCTCTCCTCTCTCTCTTCCTCCTTCCCTCGGCTTTTACTAGTCGGATCGTTCCCCTTCTTGGCAACCAAAAAAAAAAAAAAAAAAGACGACTAATTGATCAACCACCCCCCTGGGTGGCGCGCAGGTTATCAAAGCTCTTTACGATTATCAACCAGAGCCCGGCAATACCCAGGAATTGGCCTTCAGCAAGGGAGACTTCTTTCACGTGATCAGCAGGGAGGACGACTTGGATTGGTACGAAGCGTGTAATCCCCTCATCCCTACCGCTAGGGGGTTGGTGCCTGTGTCGTTTTTTGAGATCATCGGCAAGAACGAAAGAAATAGCGCCGGTTCGCTGGACCTACATAAGAAGAAGGAATCCCACGACTCCGGTTTCTCTGATCGAGCCCCAGCTGCCTTCCCTGGTCCCGACGTCGTCAACGGTTCGCCGAAACACAATCCTCCCCCCGCCTTCCTGAGAATGTCAACACTAGGCAAGGGCTCGAGCCCCATGGTCTACGGTGTCGTCCAGTATGACTTCCAGGCCGAGCGACCGGACGAGCTCGCCGCCAAAGCCGGCGAGGCCATCATCGTCATCGCCCAGTCCAACCCGGAATGGTTTGTCGCCAAACCCATCGGTCGCCTGGGCGGCCCCGGTCTCATCCCGGTCTCGTTCATTGAGCTGCGGGATATGCAGTCGGGTCAAGCGGTGACGGATCCCCTCGACGCTGTGCGACGCGCTGGAGTGCCCAAGGTGGAGGAATGGAAGAAGATGACCGCCGACTACAAAAATAGCAGCATCACGCTGGGCAAGATCGACTCCGCCGCAGCGGCGGCGAACAATGTGAACTCGGTGACCGCCGGCATGGAAAAGATGTCCATGAGCCATCAGAGCACCGCCCATTTGAGCCAGAACGGAAATTCTTATGTGAGTCGCAACGCTTCCCCTGCCACCCCGTTCGGGATCCCGGGGATCGCCGTGCTAACCCGTCGTCCTGTTAGGGCTACCATCATCGCAATCCCAGCAAAGGTTCGCTCGCACAGCATATGTCTCACCAGTCGGTGCAAAGCTACCACCAGCCCCTGGTGGCCCCGGTCGCCGCGTCCATTCCTCGCTACTGCTTCGACAACGATAAATACTGGTACATCATCGAGGCGAAGATGGAGGACGGTCGCTGTTGGGAACTCTCCCGGTATTACCACGACTTTTATGACTTTCAGATCGCCCTCTTGACGCAGTTTGAAGAAGAGGCCGGGAACCGAGGCAAGCCACGGACCTTACCGTTCATGCCCGGCCCGGTCACCCACGTTACCGATGCGATCTCCAACGGCCGCCGCCAGAACTTGGACGAGTATATTCGGAAACTGCTGGCCATGCCGCCCCACATCTCCCGCTGTCAGCTGGTCCGCGAATTGTTTGCTCCTCGCGCGGGAGACTTCGAAATCGACCCCAGCGCGTTTGGCGAGGATGTGCGGTTCTCCGGGGGGTCGCACCACTCGGCGCATGAGGACCTCCGCAGCGCGTCCCGCCAGTCCTCGCAGGCTCAGGTCCACCCCCCGCCCGACCGGAACTCGCACCAGCGGGCTCAGGCGTCGATCTCGCACAGCAACGGCATGCCCCCGCCGATGAACCGACAGGCCAGCTCTCTGACGCAGGTCTCCAGCTCGAGCAGCGGCGCCTTGAAAGTCAAGGTGTCCTTCCAGGGCGATCTCATCGCGATTCGAGTCCCGAACGACATCAGCTTTCAGCAGCTGCGCGAGAAGCTCATGGATCGCCTGAAGATCAACACTGAAATCGCGGTGCAATACAAGGACGAGCCGTCGGGCGCCTACGTCGACCTGGTCAGCGACAGCGATCTCGATACGGCCATCCAACGCAATTCCAAGCTGACGTTATTCGTGGAGCTCGTCTGAGGAGCTCCTTTCCGGATTTATCATAGAAACTTGATTCCCGAGGGCATGTTGCGATAGATTTGTTGATTATCTGCATTGACATGCCTGTTTTCTTCTTTTCGACCTCCCCAGGTTCCTGGTGGGCACGGTGCAACGGTGTTATGGTTTCTTTCTCTTATGAGCCATCTGTCGATTCCCTGGAGGCTGATGGATGATAAGAATGTGATGTCCGACATGTTTATGCCATTATGTATCTCTTTATCGTATTTGTTGTCTTGCATTGGTTTTTTGGGCCATGGTTGATTGTGATTTTCTCATACCCTTTTGATGCACAGTCGATCCCATGTACATAACGTTTTCTATTTTTTCTTTTTTTTTTATTTTGCATATACACATTGCAGGCTGCATAGCCTTCTGCCTCCTTATTGACTCTGTTCTTTGATGTACCCACGTAGACTCATCACTTGATGGGCATTCGGGTGAAGGTAATCTTCGGGGAAGCTCAGTTTGCTCCGTGTATGTAGCTTTCTTCGGTGAGTGATCAACGCCTGATCCTTTGACCAGGGTAATGGCAAGTTCTGAAGCACCCATGCCATCAATTCCACCTCAACTGTCCGTCGCCGGACGCCTCCCCGCGAACGATATCGTCGTAGAGAATGCGTTTCAAGTGGTCGAGCCACTGGTTTACATGGATTCTCGATGGATTCCTGTCTTCTTGAACGGCCATGATTCAGTTTTCAGATATATACATTCAGACGGGTCGGAGGCAAATTGTCCTTCGCGAGATCCCTCCGTTACTCAGGTCTCGATCGCCGTACAAGATGAACCAAGATCCTATCTTGGCTTCTCATCCACATCGGCAAGCACGAGCACCAATGCTTCGTGTGGTGGGAATGGTGCCAGGCTCGTCACCAGCAAAGGCAGCAAGGCTGACGAGCTATGAGCAGCTAAGCAGAGAAACGCAAGGCAGGAATACCAAGTATGCCCCAAAAATACTGTCATCCGCTTTGCAGGAATATATCTTCCAGGCAAGGCCCGTACTGCAGCGAGGCGTGTGTTTTCTTTTTATACTCAATTGACTTGACCGGAATCTGTGGTGATCTTCAACGATACTTGGGTTACGGGGCGAATACTCTCGTCTTTGCTGACATGCATCTGGCCATTGATACAGGGATGAAACAGGTCAATCTTCACACGAACTGCATACTCTGGCCTTAGAGACCATGTCTTTATATATCCGCAAATATTCCAGATGGACCCATTTAGTTGGTTTATATATCTCAATCTGGCCACCGTCGAAGGTCGCAAAGTGCCTGGTAAAAATCAATAAGCTAGCTTATTCTCACCGCAGTGTTCTCACTGTCCTGGCTATAATGGTCATTAACCTGAAGGTGATGGCTTGATGGAATTTGATATCGTCACAACTTGTCGAAGGATGTTTCTTCGTGGGCCAAGAGCCAGGGTCTTATCTTATTGTACCAAAGGATAACATATCACTGTGACTTTTCTCAGTAACTCATATCTTCGTTTACTGAGAATATACTAATGAAGGTGATCCAGCATCTCTATGCTCTATCTCTGTATACTAAGTTTGAAAGGTATTTATGTTACTATTAAACTACTCCACTCAGTCTACATATACACAAGCCTGGATCTCAACTGAATCGCTACAGTTAATAAAAGGATGCCCACTCACTCCACCTTAACCTCCCACTGCGTTCGCCTAATGATGGCATTCTGACTTCCATCGCTATCGATGCTCCTCATCTCAGCATCGTCAACCGCACTGTTGCGTTGCGACTTCTGCTTGTCACCCCCATCCCTCAACCCCCCCGATACCGTTGTGACGGTCTGACATTGCCCTCTGGGGTTCAACCGAGACTTTGCACCGAGCAACTCCTCCTTACGCACTCGCGAACCTCGCTCCATCGACTGCAGCGCATAGCTCCCGGCGGAGCGAGAGCGACTGTAGTAGGTGCCGCCCGGCTCACAGTCCATGTGCGTGGTGGCACCCATGTTCAAGTCGAAGACCTGGAGGAACTTGCGAAGGCACGGAAAAGTGGCCGACATCAGCGAAAAGTGCATGGCCACTTCGGTAAACAGGACGGTGTCGGTGATTGCGAACGTCGCGTCGGCGGCGTTGTCTTTTGTCGTGCTTTGCTGGAGAAATACGAGGCGCACAATGATGGGAATCGCTGTTCTTGAGGAACGTCAGCGGGCACAGCATATTGACCGTGGATACGTACAGCAGCTGCAGAGAAAAGGCCATGACCACGGTTATTTTGGTCGCTGAGGCTACCCGCAGATCCCACACCATTAGGATGACAAGGCATGGAAGCAGAAGCTCAATAAACATGTTTCCCGCCTCGACTGCCGTCCATTGGACAAACTGATAGCCTTGTTAGATATGGCCCTTGTTCGGGGAAGACGACTATCATACCATGCTGCCACAATGATCCACTGCCCGGACGTTCCATGGCATGGGGAGCTTGCACTGGAAGGCAATTAGGAACAGCGAGATGACTCCCCAGAGCAGGATGAATCCGGTCAGAAGGTGGCTCGCTTTGAGGTGGAGTTTCGTTCTGGTGAGACGCGCGATGAGAAGGGAGATCGAGATCTTCGACGAACAGACGACGATGGGATACAGGAGCCAGGCGATATAGATGCCCTAGAATATCGCCCAAGTCAGTTATCACAGTAACTTGGCCCACAAAGACTGGGCCTGCTTACCTTTAGTCCCGATTCGATTTGATCATCAGTGAGCAAAGCTTCTTTCTTGCCGATCCCATCTCGTACTGCTTGGAGGATCACGGCTGTTTGCACGGTCCCGATAATCTGAATAACATCTCGTTAGCGCTCTGACAATGACTGGCGTACAGAGTACCTGGTGCTTACCGTCCCGAATAGGGCGGCTACATCGTCCAAGCCAAAGGGGGGATTCAGCTTCACGCGGAGATACACCCGGATGCCAATGATGAGAATTGACCAGCTCAGGCCAATCAGAGCCGCAATAATGATGAAGGCGCTATGGTCGTCTGGTGTCACCTGGACGTAGGAGTCTCCATCAGCGTTGCTGGACGACATCAGGAACGCACATTCCCGGAGTCGAATCAATCAGAAGATCAATCCTGCAATGAAGACGTGGAAAGCCAGACGAAAGCATTATCTACTTCCCAGAAAGCCACCTCTTCTGAGCCAGGGGACATTATTCAACGTTCCATATGGGAAAAGCGAACTATACTATACTAGTGAAGTTTCTCTGGTGCGGTCCTCCGGCATCGGGTTGTGTTAACGTGAAGGAGGATCCTTTTCGATGTAACTCTGCTGATTGATACTCACCGAAGGAATAAATCCCTGCATCTGCATAGGAATAGCTGCATTCCTTCTAACGCTGCCAGCCCCGTTGGCAGTAGTCGCATGAGCCTAGTCTGTGGATGTTACCTTAATATGCACTACATTGCTATCATTTCAATGCCGGTTCCCTACAATCTACGCTCCCTCTTGCCTCTTCGTCATTTGTTAATATTCACCAGCCGACACGGAGTCGTAACAACAGGAGTGCGCCCAGAGACAACGTACATATTCGCCCCCATGCCAGAAAGTCGACTTTGCCTTGACGGGAGTTACACATTTGTCACTAAGATCTTGGCTCGGAAGATTTTGCACGGCAGATCCCATTCGTGGCGGGGCGATCCTATATTCATTAGTAGTTAAATGCAACGTTATACGGGTACGGACCCCCTTCGTGCCCTAACTCGCCGGCCTAGACTGTTCAAACCGTTTTGGCGCAACTTTGACAGAAAAAGGTCCACTATAGCCCCTGTCCAAACCCATCCTCGTTATTTGTAGTTTCTGGCGCCATTTACGTACATGTAACTAGCCCCATTCTGATTTGAACTCAGAACTGTCAGAGAAGAATGTGGAAAAAAGCAAAACTCAACAATACCCTCCTCTCTCTCTACCAACTCCCCCCTTTCTCTTGCCTTTGCTGTAGGTGCTCTATATCTATCTCATCGACATGCTATCCAGTGGACAACTGGAATTGAAGGAGGTCGGTTCGGTCCGTTCTCCACATGTAGAAGAGAGAAATGGCCCGCTTGACCCCGACTTGTCCGACGATGTCAAGGCAGGCTTCACCGTGAACGACCAGCGGGATATGCAGCGCATGGGCAAGAAGCAGGAGTTACGGGTGTGTCTACCTCGGGATGTGTGGCTTTCCGGCAGGACTGACTGAGCATGTAGAGGAACTTCCGCATGGCCAGCACCATCGGTTTCACGACTTGTGTCATGGGTACATGGGAGATCCTATTGACGTACACCCCCCATATTACACGCGTGTTTAGCACCAGGCTAATGCAAAGCCAGCTCCAACACCCCTGGTCTGATAGCCGGCGGACGACCGGCTCTGTTTTGGTCCTTAGTATGGGCATACTGCGGGCAGTTCTTCATCGTGCTCTCCATGGCGGAGATGTCTTCCATGTAAGCATGGGTACGGCTTTTGTGACTATGGTCTGACTGTGACTAGGGCACCCACTGCGGGCGGACAGTACCATGTAAGTGGCATATAGCGAAAGTAACTCACTCGGCGCTGCTGACATCTCTGCCAGTGGGTTTCCGAATTCGCTCCTCGGGCCTACCAGAAATTCCTCAGTTATGCCTCTGGTAAGTCCATTGCAAATGATCCTCAACTACGTTCAGGACTGAGTATAATAGGATGGCTCTCAACGATATCCTGGCAGAGCATCGTCGCCCTTGATGCTTACCTGGCTGGAACGATAGTGCAAGGCCTCATCTCACTGAATGACGACACGTACTTGCCAGCACGCTGGCAGGGAACGTTGCTCGTCTTTGCTGCAGCAATCGGCATGTCATTGTTCAATATCTTCGGCGCGAAGCATCTGCCATTGGCGGAAGGGATCTTCGTTACATGTCATTTCTTTGCCTTTATTCCAGTGATCGTGACCCTGCTCGTACTCGCCCCCAAGGCAAAGGCAGAAGATGTCTTCACTGGGTTTACAGATTATGGGTCCGGATGGCCATCTCTCTCATGGACGGTCATGGTCGGCCAGGTATCTTGCATGTTTGTCGTGCTGGGTGAGATTCCATGCTCAAATTTTAGACAACTTGGGTAGCTAATCCTTACACTCTACTTTTCTAGGGTCTGACTCTGTCGCACACATGTGTAAGTGATGACTGACACGTCATACAGAGCTTCTTACTGACATTCCGGTAGCGGAAGAGATTGAAAATGCCAGCGTCATCGTTCCAAAGTCGATGATCTGGGCGTTCCTCCTGAATATTCCTTTCGCGTTTGGCCTGCTCCTCACATACTTGTTCTGCATGCCCGACGTGCAAAGTGCCCTCGACTCTCCCACGGGTTTCCCATTTATCCATGTCTTCCGCCAGGCAGTTGATAACACTGCCGGTGCTACCATACTCGTTGTGATTGTCCTTATCTTGATTGTTATGATCACGATTAGCTCTCTGGCATCGGCTTCACGTCAGACCTTTGCCTTTGCGCGCGATAACGGCCTGCCCTTTGCAAACTGGCTAGGAGAGGTAGGTTTCGTACCAGCTTTAGTCTGGTTGTTATAACTCACACGTAGCATTCTGCAGGTCAACCCACGACTACATATCCCGGTCAACTCTATCATTGTCACCTGTCTCTTCTCAATGGCAATGTCTCTCATCAACATCGGCTCGACCGTCGCCTTCAATGCCATGCTCTCTCTATCGACCACCGCGTTGATGGCGACCTATCTCATCTCGATCGGCTGTATCATTGCTCGTCGCATTTCCCGGAATCCCCCGCTCCCACCATCGCGATGGACGCTGGGCCGTTTTGGTCTGCCCGTTAATATCCTGGCCATGGTGTATGCCAGCTGGTCTTTCTTCTGGAGTTTCTGGCCCAACGCGTACAATGTCAATGCCGAGAACTTCAACTGGGCGTCGGTGTTGTTCGTGGGGCTGATGGGCATCTCGACGATTGTGTACTGGGCCTATGCGAGGAAGCACTACGATGGACCGGTGGTTAAGGTGGAGGGAAGGAAGTTCCAGTAGTCTATTAATGAGGGCCAGTCTCACAACCGGGGAAGGTTGATGGTGATGATGAGATGTGTATGGACCGGATATCGATGCTGTCGAGTAAGGCTTAGTGGCATGTATAGTGTACATCTCTTTCCATTCTATCTTTCTTTTTGACTTATTTTTTTGAGTCTTATTATTATAATATAATGTGGTTAGATCTTTGATGCTCTTGTAAGATCTCATTTTGACTAGGGTTATGCCACCCTGATACCCAAGAGAGAGCAGTTGCAACATGTCTAACTGTATATAGCGGCTTTGGTTCAACGTGAACTGAAATACCTGTTTGGATTGTACATTTATCATACCAGGAATCAGATATTAATCCTCACTTTTCAACAGGGCCTAGCAACCAAGAGACACGATGATTATCATATATGATATTTAAAAGCGAAGGATGGGAGTGATCAATTGTCTTTTCTCTTTAGTGTCTAGAGCTCCTCATAGCCCAAGAGCATACTACGAGTCTCAGTCTTAGTAATATGGGAGCCAGACCCAGGACACACCCGGCATAGCGAGTAGTCCTGACTTGTAGGAACGAGAAATCCTCACCATCTGGCAGGCCGTCTTAAAACCCAGTCATCAGCAGGTTGTGACAGACAGTGAAAGCCAACTCATGGAGACTTTTGTATCAAAGTGCTTCGCGGATATACTTCGATATGCTATGAGAAGGCAGTGCTGATGACGAGGTCTATACGATGCAACGTTTCCGGGGCGTGATATGGTCTGATGCAAGGTAATCATGAAAGTGATTTCAGTGGTATCTAGGGCACACCGTGTCATACAACTCAACGTTTATGAGGGCACTAATCTGTACTTCTTGTGTAAATGCAGGAGTGACAGCAGAGGTGGTTCGTTACAATGACTGTAGGAAGCATTTAGGATCAGACCTGTGGGACAGGGCTTTCATTGCTTGATATATTCACAACCTCTACCGTTCAAAATATTGCCCATGAGACAGACTTTGAAGAAGGTGCCTAATCGACTCTGTCTGTAAAGTATGTACAAGAATGTAGAGATTGAGGACGAGTGCAGCAATAGAAGGGGTGCAAAGCTGGAGCCGGAGGAACATAGCTCAAAGCCGAAGACAAAAAGGCTAGTGGGAAGCATTAAAGTCCTGAGAGTAGTGGAATAAAACACTAATTATTTTGACCTTATGTCCTGAGCACGGTTCCAGCCTGACTGACCCTTTTACGGTTGAAGGTAGAGTACACTAGGATTATAGAGAAAGGAAAAACATCGCAGAGGATCAATTTGGCTGATTGTGGTCCAGTGGTCTCTATATAAGCGATGATTTTAATCACGCTGCGGCGTGCGGGCGAGCATTGTAACTTCAAGAAGGTTCGTTGTGTTGATTTGGCGTTGTGAGATCGGGTTGATATAGATTAGGAGACGATATTGGCAAGTTTGCGATGCTCCAGTTAAGACCCGAAGCTTTCGCTGCTTTAGCAACACATTACCATGCGAAGCTGTCACATAGAACGAGCTCTAGTCTGGGGATAGTTGTGCATTTCCAGCTCGTGTATATGATCGATCGTCCTTCCAGAGCCGGATTTCCAACCTTCCAAGGCTTTCCATTCAGAGATATCGAGATATGTATTCGCGGAGTAGTCAGGAGATCCGCGCGATCTTCTTTGGCATAGTGCCTTTATCAATGGCCGATAACACGGTAAACAGGCAGCAAGCAAGTAAACACCAGATTCAATAATACTCCAGTTGACAAAGGTGACCGATGCCCAGGTACCGTCCTCAAGGGGATCATGCTGGAAAATTGCGACGCATTGTATGATGGATGTAATCATACCTCTAGACAAGGTGAGCTTGCTATAGCCACGACAATAATATACGAAAGTGGGTGGATGAGACTCATACACGCTTCCGGTCAGGATTGTCACAGCCAACCCTATCTTAACTTGCACGTTGACCTGAAGTTTCCAGATAACTGGCTGGGGAAGTATGAGCATGAAGAAGTCCATGATCCCATTTGGGAGAGTTCCCCATCGAAAAAATAGAGGTAGATCGATGCAGTGTCCCGGAATGCTCTTGTCCCAGAGGTATTCCACTGGAATACATTCAAGAGCACCGGTGAGAATGTCAGCCACTCCTAAGGCGATAACCAACCTCATTAAGATGTAACAGGCTACCCGATATCCCTTCTCGGTGAAGACACGAAGATAAAGAGTAAGCATCACCACCCGAGGGATCATACAGGCGGCCGAGTACAGTATGGGGCATACGAGAAGAAAATTCGTCCATGGGATCCAGGCTTCTGGATCGATCACTTCGACAGCGTCGAGATGCCATCCAACCCGTCCTTACTGGGCACCCACTAAAGTTCGTTCAGCGGACAGCTCTTTCACCTCGTATAACGGGGCAGTCTGCTTACGTATACCGTTTATATCCAAGCCAAGACAAATGACAAGCCCTGGCAATATAACTAAAGATCGACAAGCCGTTTACGATGGCTTAGATCAAACGGTTGCATGTGTTCTACTAAACAAGATATATTTACAGTAGAATGACACCTGGAGCCACCGCCCATCCGACAGATTGTCGTTCTCTACTCATGTTTATGGATCTAAATAGAATGCCTTGTCAACCGTAACCACATGTGCGTGACCTAAATAGCGACATTTGGTGGCATTTGCCAACTTCTGGACTCGCTTCTTCCTATCAAGGCAAAAGATTATTCGCCAGACTTTCCACTAACTCCACATATAGGCCGGGATCTTCCCGCTGCTACCCCCACTAGGGTAAGACGAGAACGGATATAGGACTCCATTGGAGGCAACGATCGACGATGATTCCTGGGTATAACTTACTCTTGAGTGGTTCATACCTTCGATGCAACCCTCCAGCCGCCCCGCCTGACACGGAGAATCACAAAGCAGAGAGAAAGTACATAGCTAACCCCAGAAAAGACGCAGGCAAACCTGAAGCTGTCCCCATCCTGCGCCGCAATGGCTCCCGCAATAGGAGGGCCGGTAAGACCACCGATGGCGCCAATGGCAAGGGTTAGGCCGACGCGGACCCCCACCTCACTTATTGGGGATAGAATAGCAATTAAGACAGGACCCAACCCGACCCCTCCCCCTGACCCAATTCCGAAGAGAGCAGTGAAGGTCAAAATCGCCCCGTTGCTACGTGCTGGGAGCCATAATGCTAGGACGAGGGCGGCGGTGAAGGTGGTCATGACGATCATGACGTTGAATGCACCCACGCGGTCAGCGATGTAGTTGGGCACAGTACGACCGAAGAAGCTAAACAATCTGGAATTAGCCTAGCGACAGTCGAACGATGCCACAGAAAAGGGGCCCTCTTACCTAGCGCCGTTGAGGATTGGTATGAGGCTTAGTGCGAGGCTTGGAGACATTCCGTGCTGCATAGATACCACCGCGATGTAATTAAAGGGGACAAACATGCCCCCTGCATCCCGTTAGTGCATCGAACCATCCGGTGGTACCCGTGCACTTACAGTAAAGGAAAAAGCAAGCTGCAGCCAGAACACAAAAGTTCAGCTCGCGGAGGGGCCGAGTATAATCACTAGTTTTGAAAGGCCGCGGATGATGCACCAATGACGACGAGATCGTGAGGTTGGCGAAGATCATCATGGCTAAGACAAGGAAAGCACAGATTCTCATGGTCCAGGCGAAACCCACTTGGGGGATAAGATGTTGGACCATTAGTGGAAAAATGACCCCACCAAGGGAGGAGCCCGCAACAGTCAGCCCAGAGGCAATGGCACGCCTTCTCCGGAACCACGTATAGGGCTACAAGCAGCCGGTAGGTCAGCATCAGTAAAGTTGTTCGGAAGGAGCTGTCCTTACAGCGCTCATCGATGGGGTGAAGATCATGGCGCAACCGAGGCCCGAGCAAACAGACTGGCTTAGCATGAACTGATAATACTCCCGGGACAGGCTAGCCATCATGAGACCAAAGCAATGAACCAGCGTGCCGATCGCGATGGGAATCCGTGGACCGTAGTTGTCAAAAAGCTTACCCGCTATAGGTGAGGGGAATAACATTAGGAAAACTTCTGGTGGTTAGTACTGCAGAAGGCTTCCGGTAGATATACACTGGAAGGTGGCACACACACTCCATTGAAGTTATCCACGAGATTGTCGAACTACTGTAGCCTTTCAACTGGCTCGTCTCGTACTCCGCTTGGAAGACCCCAATACAGTTAACCCAGCCAAAGGAGGCGAAAAGGGCTGCCGATGAACCTGCGACAGCCCTCCATGCTTTGGCGCTGCGTTCGGGATCGGCTTTTGGAGCCTCCGCGTGTTGTTGGACTTCCGGGGTTGGGTCTGGTAAAGAAGAATCTGCGAGTGTTTTCGCGCTTGGTGTATGGGGAGAAGAGGCCATTGTGTCCACCATATGGGCATAAAAAGATCAACAGAGAATTGAAGGAAAGGAAAGGAAGGGGAAACCATTATCAGGTACATATTTATGTATGCTATTCACATAGTCTGCTGGAGTGTATACCATAGTTGGTGATCACATGTTGGAGTGAACCCTGGTCGAATTTGGGTCCTTCTTTTCTTTGTTCTTGTTCTCTCGCTCTTTTTTTTTTCTCTTCTTTTTTTTTTACTCTCATTCAATGGTCTTACCGATCATTGAATGGTATAAATAGCCAGTAGTTACTACTGCCAATCCACTTGCTTTAGTTTTGTTTCTCGTCCCTTGCCCTAATTCGACCTTCGAACCCCAAAACTTGAATTTAATATTCTTTATTTAATACGCAAGAAGGATATACGGCATTTCGCTGATTAATCTATATTTAAATAATCTTATTAATATAATTCAGCCCTTATATATCGCTGGAAAGCTTTTAACTTATCGGCACCAATATATAACTATGGCCAAGCTTTTTAGAACTATTAAGCAAATAATAGAATAGGGGGCGCTATGGCGACTTAGAGATCTTAAAATAGTCTGGGACTATGAGACGAACGAGATTTTATTAGCTATCTGATTACGCAGGTATTGCCTTGCCACAACCAGAAGACTTGACGATTTACACGTGCGACCGGGCTTTTGCTGCTTCGCAAACAACCAACGCTATTCTGGTCCCCAGAACCCATCTGAATGCGTAACGCCTTACTTAGCAAGTCTTGAACGGCTGTAGCCACGAACCAGGCGATTGACGCACACCTAGTATCTAGTACATCGTTCTGGCTCCAAAACCTGCTTGCTCTGCTGTCTGGAAGACGTCAAACGGCACTGTCGCATGGAGATCTTAAGATAGCCTCGGTCCTACGCGGGCGATGCCAGCGTTCCAATGTTCATTATGGTCAGGTCATCATCATTCAACGTCTATAAACGTCTACTAGCATTATACATATATATTCAATATTATGAGCATACCAGAATCCCGCTTTACACCTGCTCAAGATGTGACCCATAACTATCTTTCTCGACAGGTACTGGACCTTTAGATAACCGTTCGATATATACATTTAAGCCTATCTCTCTCTACGCCTTATACAGCATTTCGATATTCTATTTCCTAATATTACTTTTGAAAACCTGATCTATTTCTTTAATAATGTATTCTTAGTCTCTAGAAGAAAGAACTATATCTGTCAAGATTATCTACTAGTCAGGGTAGAAGACCTGTCGACTAGGTAAGGATACGTAGGCAAAATAGCAGTAAATAGTCTATTGACAGAGACTGATTCTTGATTTCTCCCTCTACTACTTCCGTTGCTAATTTATAGCTGAGGATCCCTAAAGTTCCTTGTATAGAGTACTGAATCCTCAGAGAGGGACCACTGTTCGTTATTGAAAAGGTGACTGATATAGACACCGAAGGCGCCGTCCGGCCTCCGAGATGTCCATGCACCTGGGGCAGGGTATACTGTACAGTCACCTTGCATGATCGTTATCAATTCTGTGACAAATTTTATATTAATTAATTAAATTATAAATTTTATTTATTTATAATATTATAATTAATATTTAAAATAATATAAAAAATAATATTATTTAACTTTTTATCTATAGACTTATACACAAGGCAGCGGTTTCGATTTAACTGTCAAAATACTCTATCACCGCCTCAACTGATAGCCTAGACATTGTTCAGGTACTTAGTCTGCCAATAACTAATTTCTTTTCTATAGAGGCGCTTGGAACTGGCCTCCATATCCTGCATACAGAAGTTGTCCTCGAGCCCTAATCAGACGGTATATCAAGATTGCTGCTCAAGTTGACCAGGTTCCGGCAGGGGTTATAAGAGCAGTTACTTAAACTGCCGCATATGCGATTTAGATACAATGTTAGGGCTATAGTCGAGCCCCTTTTGCACGCCACAGGTCAACTCAGAGATCCTAAGAACCGTCTTTCTTATTAGCGTCAGGTAAAACCTTTTCGCGTTCACTCGGTTGTTACTAAAGCGACTACATGTCTAAATCTGTTCTTTGAAACCAAATCTTCTCGCCGCTCATTTCCGGCTCCAAGTCTATTCCCACCTCGCTCACTAAGCCATTTACACCAATTCGAAACTCCGCTCGCACCCTTTCATTATCGCGAGGGTCCTGGTTTCTCTCCCTCAGCGACGCCAACCAGAACTCCCCACTTACATGCTCCATTAAGATCACAATCGGCACCTCACACGTCAGTCGATCCGCAACGAGGCCGAAACCATCTATATCCACCCTGAGCTCCAGCCTGCCATACCCCGGATGCTTGTACAGGCCCGCATACTCCCACACTCCGAGCGTAGGCGGAATTTGTACGACAGGCAACCCAGGGTATAAAAGGTCCTTTGCATGTGCCTGCTTCTCCCTCCATGTAGCAATTCTCTCTGAAATCTGCTGTTGCCAGTCCACCCGATCGTGCGATGGGATTCCAAGCACCTGATCCAGTAGATGCATATATAGCACTACCTGCACGATATTGCTCGTCAGCGTAGTGTTCCCTGCCATGACCAAGCCCCACTGCCGTCGTGGAAGATACATCATTGTGCATCCATAACCAGCAACACTACCATCGTGCCAGATAATATCCTCACCATGGTAGCTATCCCGTGTCCAGCCAAGTGCATATAAATGCGTACCGGGGAACATATTCGTCGGGTCCTCAGCAATAATCGTACGTGGTTGTATGAGCGCTGCATGTGCATTTTTGCTCAGGGGCCCGCTACATGTCATCATACATCGAATCCACCGCGCATAGTCGACGACACTACTAATCATGGCACCAGCGCCAGATCCGCCGATGATGTCGGGGTATGGTTCGGGGGTATATTCGCTTTTGTTCGCGTTCCAGGTGTAGCCCTGTGCTAGGATATTGTCGCCAGCCTGCGCATCATCACGGGTCCAGTAAGTGCTGGCCATGTGGAGGGGGGTCCACACGCGATGAAGCAGGAATGTCCCGAGGTTCTCCCCCGTTAGGGTCTCGATAGCATGGGAGACTGCCGTATACATGAGATTGTTATATATGTATTTTGTGCGCAGCTCGGCTGTAGCTGGGAGATATCGCAAGATGCGGACTGCGTCTTTGATGCTACCGGGCGATGCTCCCGTTCCGCCGTAGTGGCGGATATGATCGGGTATGCCTGAGCGGTGGGAAAGAGCGTCTTCGATGGTGATCTGTGCTGTGGTGTACTCGTCCTCGAGGACAAAGTCATCGCGGATAATAGATGCTAGGGGTGTCCTCCAGTGGATCTGGCCTGCTGTCGTGGCCATTCTAGTGTTATTCTCTCCGTAGTGGTTATTGCTGTCATTGATAACCAGGGACATGGCCGCTGCGGTGAACGCCTTGGTTGTACTGGCCATGTAAAATAGGGTATCAGGGGTTGTTTTGGTGTCAGGATACTCGGCGATTCCATATCCCTGCAGACAAGTTAAGACAAATGTTTAGTAGCAGTTGGTAAGGGACATTTACTTTAGAGAAAGTCCTGGATCCGTCAATGACTGCGACGGACATGCCAGGGACGTGCCATTTTTTTAAGAGGACATGAACCAGCGCGTCGAATTCGGGGGTCAGAGGGGAGTGCATCATTGCGAATCAGGTTCCGAAAGGATTATGCTTCTCTCCGGGTGAAGGCGGGGTTCAGCCTTAGGAAGATTACCCTACAGCGAATAATCCTTGCTAGTGTGGAATGGGATTCACCGGAAGTTAAATATCTCCGTTCCATTGCTTGAATATAACATTCTCAGATACAAGGTATCCTTCAAAAGGACACTTTGTATACACCATTCTGGGACCTCACGTTGCCTGAGACTTGAGATATTACGTCTTCGACCAAATACCTCGTACTTGAATCAGAGGTTCGCCCGGGCCAATTTGCCTGAGACTGCCGCTAGTATTTCATTTTCAATTTTACTAGGCTTATATTGGTTATTAGCTGATGAACTTCTGTTAATATATGTGTCTTTCGATGTCCGTATTTTAGTGTTCGCGGACAAATATGAGACCGACGCCAAGGTTATTTATAAAGTAATCAAAGCTCCGAGCGGTGCATTATATATAGAAGACTTGATACTTCCATATATATATCTTATTGATATGCATTTTCTCCTATTCTAGAGACCCTTTAAACCTCGCTCTTTACTCTTTTCAATGAATTTACTGTAAACATAGGAACACTTCTAAAATATACCTCATTTTTTCTCTCTCTAGATTCAGAATGGCTCTGCTATCTAAGAGGGAAATCATTAAATCTAGGTCTATAGGCAACGGATTAAATGCATTCCGCGACGAGTTTATATTAATTTACAGAAGTTTGGGTCTTCTTTGTTCTATTTAATCTATACACGAGCTTGATTATGATAGTACTTATTCTTTAAAGATAAATAACTATATCTAACTATAAATTAGTCTTTTAGAACCTTTATATTTGCCTAATACTAGTATTATAGACCCTTCCTGCTTCCCGCGTTTTGCTCTCTATGGTTGGCATTTACAAAAATTTATTTAATGATTTATCATTTATCCAGATTAAGCTCCAGTATTAACTCTGATAAATTTAATCTTAAGTGACTCCTGCCCTTATTAATCGCGGTATTTAATAGAGAATCTAATAAGATTATTTAGGATAAAATCTATGCAGCCGCGGCGGAAACCACGCGTCCCTAGGCTATCACTGTACGTCGAGTAAATGTTATATTTCTGTTCTACAAATATGATCTTAAATTCGTATAAACACCGGGATGATATAGACCCTGTGCTGAAGAAGGAACTAGGCTTAATATATATAGATGTATCTAGAGTGGCATTTGGCCAGGTTAGATTAGGTTAATGGGGTCAGTTATACCTAACCGCTAAATTGTGACCCTCCGGCCCGACCAAGCGTAGCCTATGATGGCCCGAATAGGTCTAGCGTACGGGTATCGAGAGAATTTTTCGGCGGCGGGGTACCGTTTTTCGGATTGGGTTTTCTGCCATGTTACTCCCGTTTGTGGGGTAAGGATTGGCATTCAGGTGTACTAAAATGAAGGTCTCGTGGATGGAAAAGTCTTTTTGGAAGGGGTTTGCTTGATGGTGTTCTGGTGGGGAGTTGCGTCATGCTTTTATTCCTTTTAATGTTTGCCAATTTAGTGCTTCGGCCAGGGTGAGTCAAGCCTGCTTAGATATATATAATCTTTGAAAAGAAGCTATTGAAAACGTCCTTGGTCGATATAATGGGAGAAACATACTACGTACTGGATCATTTCGATGCACTGGTATCTAAAATCATCCTACTGAGCGTGGACAGGGTCTAAATATGAAGTGGGAGCGGACATAATTTATCCTTTACAACGGTAGGGCAGTTGAATGCAATCTGCGATTCCTGGCAGGAACCAGGTCCTCCTAAGAAAGAGATAGTATAAGGCTGGTTGCAGCATCGATGTCAGCATCTGTGCGTAGAGGACAGACCAATCGCCTAATGTCAACGGTGATAGGAACGGGTATTCCTTTGACCTGATACCACCACTAGTTTTCCAACTTGAATCTAGGGGGAATCAGTGGAGGAGGCCTGATATAGATCCCGGGCCTTAGCTCCCGATGACTGGAGAATATAAACTTTTTTTTTTATGTTTATACAACTATCCCTGGACTGGAGGCGAAGGCATACCCTGTTGCTGTGACCGGTATACTTTCGTTAGATGTCCTTGCTACGCTGGCCGACGGCAACACCATGCAGCCGGCACGCTGTTCGTCAAGCGTCATTCGTAAAGGCAGATTGCACCTTCGACGTTGGAAAGAAATTTATCGTGTAAGAACGGCACAGTCCGTACTGAGGAGGAGAATTTATGTTGGCCCTGACGATGAGTGTATACTAGTCACTGCTCTCAACGTTACAAGGCCCCTCGTAACAAGCAGATCTTCGAGAGGATATGGGAATATATTCCTCTGATCATGATGTTTTCAATCCGGCCTTTCTAGATAGTGCATAAGAAAGTCAGAATCCAGCCGCGTTTAGCTTGGAGGTGTCCTACAAAAAGCTGTATACATGCTGGAAACACTCGGTGATTACATCGTCTACGGCACTGTCTCAACGAATGTCCATTATGCTTTCATTACACATTCTACCGGTAGGAACAGGCCTAGAGATAAATTGAATTCCTAGCAGACCGCGCTTTGCTCGAAGAACATACAACTACAGGTCACACCTATAGTTGCTATCACCGAAACCCCACTTACTCCAGCGACTTCAATATTTGCTCCTGCAGCAGTTGCTCTGTAAAATTCCATATCTGTGGTGTGTTGTGCGAGTCGAAAGTGGCTCCAGTATAATAGGTGTGCCGCTCACCCTGCAATGCGTTAAGCTCTTGGTAAAACCCATGCGCGATGGCGTCGGCCGAGACTGTCATCTGGTAGGGGCTGTGGTTTGCCAGTCTGACAAACTCAAGGTCAGTGCCGTCAATCCCTTGGGTCTCTCTGATACTAGAGATGCCTTTCACGATGCCGGCTTTTACCTGTTCTTCCGACAGTGGAGAACGACTGGAGAAATGGACTGTACATAAGCCCTGCACGTCGCTTGTTCTCATCATCAGTATGCCAGGTAGCTGCGGACGCAGGAACGGGTGATCCGCGCCTCGGTTTATATAACAGACATTATCGGGAATGCCCTGGATGCGGACCAATGCGGGATAGAAGTAAATGTGTTGGAATTGAGAGAAAAGCTCCTTCTCCTTGGGGCTGACATCGAAGCCTCCGAAGTTATCCAGGTGAGGTGGGAAGGCGACAATAATCTTTTTCGCGCGGATAAGCCTAGTCTGTGAGCCAGACTGCACTGTCATGTAGACCCAACCATTGGAGTCGTCTCGATTCATCTGCACCACTTTGCTATTCAACAGTGCATCTTCGCCTAGCTCTTTCCGGGCGGCATCGTATAGGGCACTGTTATTATGATCGGCTGGGCGAACGAATCCAGTCTTTACCCCGTTCA
The DNA here is from genome assembly GCF_009193645.1 of Aspergillus pseudonomiae. Lineage (NCBI taxonomy): Eukaryota > Fungi > Ascomycota > Eurotiomycetes > Eurotiales > Aspergillaceae > Aspergillus > Aspergillus pseudonomiae. The sequence continues at coordinate 37,724 of NW_022476030.1, read as the reverse complement.
TGATGTCAGCACACATGTACTTCATGATGTACAGTGTGGGCATATTTTGCCAATCGCCCAGTGCGTTGATCCACCCGCCTATTTGGCCGACCGCTGGCATCATGTCATACTTTCGCACGAATTCTCCGAATGTAAGAAGCAGATCCTCCGGCACTGGATCCGGTAGATCAAACCCAGTCTTCAGATAGGGATATTCGGCCAACTGGGCCATATATTTCTCCGTAAAGGCTGCCATTTCCGCCTTCGAGGAGTCCTGGACTGGCGTTCCCGTGCGGAAGTCAAACATGTGCATCTTGTAATCGAACACAGCTTTCGTCAAAGGGATTTCAAAGTGCTCGAACATATCTCGGACAGATGACAGGTTCTGGAAGTAGGTGACGCCGTAGTCAACGGCTCGACCGGACTCGGGATCGATGTAGGTGTTTGTCTGGCCTCCGAGGCGGTCCTGTTTCTCTACAACCACCACGCTTTTGTTGTGCTGACGGAGGCGAATGGCAGCGTGGGTGCCTGCTGGTCCGCCGCCGATGATGCAGACATCGCGAGTAATGATATCAAATGGGCTATACTTGGAGACATCGATGCGACCTTCCATCTGTGGAGGCGCAGTCTGTGCCATGGTTTGTGGAAATACACCCATAAGGAGGGAGAGGACATTGTGGAAGAACCCCATGCTTGTTTGAAACCGACTGATGACTGAGGAAACACCAATATGAGCGATGTGTGTTGGGCAGTGGTGAGAGAAAGTCACATTGGGAGTGTGTTTAAATCAGCCAGGTGGATGCCCCAAGACAGACATCCAATTGTCACTACACTAGTCTACCTGAATGAGTATCTCCGGTCTAGAGCCAGAAGACCCACATAATGTCCACATAATATCCACTTAATACTAACAACTCGGAGCCGAAGAGCCGGCCAGCCCATCTGAGTATGTGTTGCTGATCGCGCGGATGTTCCCGACCTCGTTTTCTGTGCTGATCTCGGGGATCTTGTGGGTCTGGGCTGGTTGGCTCGTAGTCTTCCTAATACGACAGGGTTCGTACTAATGAGGTGCTTCAAATGCACCTTCCTTTGAAATCATGTTCTCCCTCTCTGATCATAGGATACGACGGGGCCACGTCACTCCAAACTTCTAGGCAGGGGTTTAGGGGTCTGGATCGCCGAAGGGATGCAGTTTATTGAAACAATTCAGCCAGCCATGAACGCCACGAACCCTTCGTCTAGACCCACTATAATTTATGATCCACAGCGAGAAGAATGGAGTCGGCAGTAGTCTATCATGCTTCATTTTGCACGATTGCGTACATTTAGCATAGCTCGCCAATCATACAAAGCAACCTACCCAGGTGCCTTTGTATTCATCAGCGGGGGAAGAGAGAGAGAGAGAAAAGAAAAAGAAAAAGCAAAAGTAAATAAATAAAAACTTTAACTTGTTATCCTTACCCTTGTCTTAACACAAGGAGACAAGGAGGATACCTCGAGAATCCATTCGCACGTGTACGATTGGGTGGATGCTAATCTCGGCGAAGAAGGACTGATTCGTTGCTGAGTGACAACGATTTACCGCTCCACAGCTGACCTCGTGCATGGCCCCAGCAGACACAGGTGCAAGTGCCAGACGGATGGGTACCTAGGACTTTCCGGCACTTTCTCCAGGAGATCGACGTGGTTCATCGTGGTACGAATATCGGAGTATGGAGCTCACCGAGTTTTACTGACTACGGGATTGCCGTGGGCGATCTTGTCTCCACACGGCCCACTGTAAGCAAAGTCGTATTGGTCATGCTCGATGAAAAAGCAGAGCGGATGTTCCCGAGGTGGATCTCAGCGTGCCAGCGGTGATCTGCGGACAGTGACTTGTATTCGATAGCTCATCAACACTTGTCTAATTAGGAAATTGGTATGGGGCCATGCAGATCTATTACTATGAGTGGTGCTGATCAGGCCGATGAGGACCACCAGCAATCTCTTACTTCGGGTATTTGCCTTGCAAACACACAAAGCAGTTCAGGAAACGAAATCCAGCTGTAGGGAGGAATGAATAAAATCTGGATTGTTCTTAAATGTACGAACTCGGCTTTCTGATTTTAATTCACCTCTACCTGGCGTATATACCAATTAGGTAAGAAAAACATGAATGACGTGCATCTTGAAGCCATGCATGACATCTGATATATCTCGCTACACGTATGCCATTGCATGCTTTTGTATATATGAGATTGGTCATATCTACTGAACTACATGAGATATATATCATGCTATACCAGCGTTGTATGAGACGGGGGATGGAAGATGTCAGTAGCGTGGCGGTTCAAGTTGGCTAGCTGCAGCTGAGAGAGAATAGCAATCCTTCTAAGATTTCATATTATGCAATGCGTTCCGACTTTCTTACAGAAGCAAAGAGCGAGGAAGCTCACGATCCAAGTGTACTACCCTACTCAAAGCAGCGGAATTTTGCCTCAGCCCCCCATTGCCCGACGATATCGAGTTGGTCGAGATCATTGACCGCCAGGAATGTGTTGCTATATTCGTGCTGCGGTAGAATAGGTACCAGCCCATACTGTAGGGCAAGCCCCATGGTTAGCAAATATAAACATCGGGCGGGACGTACACGTTGGCTGAATCTTGATCGTATAGCTTACCTCGGTCATTCCATTGCTGAAGCCACGGGGCTCCACCCAGATGTGATAACCTTGTCCGTTGATACGTAAGATGGCCTGTTGAGTCTCAGATATGGGTCCAAGAAGGGTCATGTTCGTGTCGATCGGGTGCCAGGGACAAAGAAACTTACTTTGGTTGGATTGCCGAATTTGCCGACCCTCTATCAAATCATATCTTTTAGAGTCTGTACCGGAGTGACTAGCTAGGATGCAGGTGTGATTACTTACACCATCGTCACGGCACAGCCAGAACTCTCCGTCCGCACGGAGCTTAGTCTGATCATCTAGCTCTTTTCCTCTGGGGAGAAGCGCGAGCTCATCCCGGTCATTGATGGTTAGGGTTCGCCCCGACAAAGAAGTATAGTATCCAGAGAGAGTGGGCATTGTTATACTTGACTGTTGCGCAAAGCGTAGCTCGGACCGTTGGCGAAAGAAGGATGTGAAATTCAAGTAGCTTAATTGGGGGGCATTCGACCCGAGTTGAAGACATATATAAAGACGTCGGGAGAGTAAATCATACAGTGATTCAATTTAAATTGGGGCTAGGAATTGGCGTATAGGAATTGTGGAGGCTAGGTTACGGAAGCTAATAGGACTCGCCACTAATACGGACCGAAACTTTAATTGATTTTCTTCGAAGAAAAGAGCACAGATGCATGCAGCTTATGAACGACGTGATTCACAGAACCGCATCGATGCCAGCTAGGCAAGGCTGTCGGGTTTCAATCAAGAAGGTTCAATAGCGCATCCACACATACATACATGGTTCAGCTGTCAACACGCTGTCATTCCGCTCAGCTGATCGACATTAGATGGACCTCAAAAGCTCACCAGGGAATTAGTACATAGAGGAATTTGAGCAGCCGAAGCCGATGTACAGCTCTCGTTTACCGGCCAAGCATTCGTGGCGTAAAAACAACTGGGTTAGCTTTGGCGGTGTATGGAGAACCAATTTTGGGCGTAAAGACATAGATGACACTATTGCCAGCCTACTGACGACGATCAGTGGGTGAGGTACTCCTGTACCCTCCCTACACCTCAACTCGTGCGCGATGGTGCAGAACCCGAACTACGGCTGGGTTCGGTGTGGGTCTGCGGCCTGGATCGTGCAAACCTATTACTAAATCTCATGTACTTTTCATCTTACCTATAGTATTTGTTTTTTTTTTTTTTTTTTTTTTTTTTTTTTTTTTTTTTTTTTTTTTTTTTTTTTTTTTTTTTTTTTTTTTTTT
>NW_022476030.1:0-33815 GCF_009193645.1 Aspergillus pseudonomiae | reverse complement strand
TTTTTTATTATTATTATTATTATTATTTATTTTCTAAAAATCCTAGTATTTACTTATTCATGTAGGGAGAGTAGACAAATGTAGCCGTTGAAAGAAATAGCTGTTTATACTCATTTTACGGCGTCATTGTGAAAGAATGCCGCCACTGGAATCATATACAAAAGTATATCCTAGACGTCTTGGGATTTCGCTGAATGACAATGTGTATATTATTGTATTAATCAAATAGTTTTTCTATCGTATATGTTTGGTGTTCCCCCAGTATGCATGCCCCATGGAGCTGGGGACCACGAGTCTCCTGGCTAAACATAGTGGAGTATAGTGATTGAAGGTACTTCGAATCTATTGGGAGGAACGCCACTCCAAGGCTGATCGGACAGCAAGTAGCTCGGTCATAAGGAACTGGCTAATAGTAGTAATTCAACTTGAAACATGTGGGCTACATGCTCGTATCGACTGGGAAGGGCGGACAGCCACTCCAAGCGCCAAACTAGATTTAAAAAGGGAGATTTCTGAGTACTGGCATTCTTTCCGCATCTTCTCATATCAGGACATTTGACTGGTATCTTCCGCAATTGTTGACTTACCCCTCTGAAGCCTACCACGGAGGTTGATAAAGATACGATCATTATTCTATTTTACTATGGGTAGTCTGGACCCTGGGCGAGAGGCACTACAGCCTACGTTCGCTATGGATACTATTGCCGACTCGATTCAACATGCTAAAATCCCCCTTACTCACATCCAAACGGCACATGCGGCCTCCAAATTGCAAGAAGAGATGATTCTTGCGACAATGATGGACGTGGACCACCAGGTCTATCTGGAAACATACCATTTCACTACGACTCAGAAGATCCAGGCCACCCAGCTGTCTCATGCCCTGCAGAGACTGATAGACAAACACGCCATCTTGCGGTCATTGTTTTGTTGGGACGATAATGGCAACAGCACAAACTCAACCATGGTCCGTCTTGTGGTTCTCGATACGAAATACCTTCTCAAGATGGGCACCTTCATTGGGTATAACGCCCAGAATGCAAATGTGGTATTTTATATGATAGGATCGCCCTTTTCAGCCGGTGCAAAGTGGTCCGGGCAATTGCCATGGAAAATCTCTCTTTCGCAATCGTCCGATCAACAAGGGTCAGGATTGACTCTGAGCTTCCACCACGCAATACTAGACGGAACCTCGGCACGTCAGCTACTACTTGAGATTCAAAATGAGCTAGACTCTCCAGCGTCTGTTGTACCGCAATCCGACATCTTTGCAGCCAACAAAGCCCTGGCCAAACGGTGCAATGATGATACTCGCGCTCGAATCAAGGAGCAGTTTGCGGCAGTGCAAATCAAACCTAACCTTCAAAATATGGAGCCTGGCCAGCGATCGACTGAGAACTTCCGGCATGCCGAGCAAACCAGCCGCATCGAAACGAGGTTTCCTCCTCATACTGCCAGAGCTGCCGTTCCCGCCTGGATAGCAAGATTGGCCCTATCGATGGCATTGTGCTCGTGTCAGGACATCAGTGAGACAGTGTTCCTGGAGATCATGTCAGGTCGAAAGGCTCTTTCAGAGCAGCATCAAGAGGTCCTCGGTCCTCTATTGGCTCCCCAAATTCGGCATGCCCGGTTTTGCAGAGATACCCCCATATCGGATGTTGCCCAGTTACTAAAGTCAATCCACGATGTTGAACATGGGTTTTCGGTTGGACAGCTCAAATCACTTTTACCGGAGCTAGCCCATCATATCGATGTCAGCCTTGTTTGCCAGACAGACATGTCGTATCCTTCAAACGGAGTTGGCGATTGGCTATGGGGTTGGCGAGAGGCAAAAACTGACATTCCTTTAGCCGTCGAGCTATTGCCACCGAGAGAAGGATTCTTCCACGTCACCATACGTTATCATCGGAACAAATATACGGACGATTTTATAGCCAGGCTCCTGAGAACATTTGGTGGGTATTTGCAATGGCTGCAAGAAAACCACGCCTACCTATCGAATTATACCTTCGATAATAAGAGCTCGGACGGTGATCCACTTCTCAACATTGTCAAGAGAGACGCAGCCGACCCCATACCAAAGGAGCAACTCCACCGTTCGACTAGTCTCCAATGTGAATTCGAGCTTGGAGTCCATGAAATATTTGAGCTCCAAGCAAAGCGAACGCCACAAAAGATTGCCTTACAATATGAGCATTCCCAGTACATGACCTACGCCGACCTTAACCTACGATGCGATGAGATGGCAGGGGCCCTTGCGTACCAGATCGGCCGCTTATGCCCACGACCAGCTGGGTACGAGGAGGTGGTTGCAATCTGGTTCGAAAAGAGCATTGATATGATCATAGCCATCTTGTCGATTCTGAAAGCTGGTTTAGCTTATGTCGTCCTTGATGCTAATCACCCGGCTGAGCGAATTGCACATATTCTCGAGCTGTGCAAGGCAAGGATTGTTTTATGTGGCAACATGACTGGCACTGAGAAGCTGAGAGAAATTTCACACAGGAGAGGCGCATCCATGTTTACTTTAGGCAATCTTCTCAATGAACATAATCTTCAGCTAGGTCAACGTGCTCTCATTAACAGGAGAGAGAGTTTTTCGATATCCTCGCTTGCCTGCATTCACTTCACCTCAGGGACAACTGGAGTGCCGAAAGGGATCATGATTGAGCATCGCAATATCGTGGCATTTATACGTGCCGAGGTGCCTGGCTTTCTGGGAGGCTGGACTGCTTGTCAATTGCAGTTGACCAACCCCACATTTGACATTACAATAGCAGATATCTTCGGTACGCTAGGATGGGGAGGACGGCTTATACTTGGTTCAACAACGAACTTGCTATCCTCACTGCCCCAATGGTTGGAGGGGACCAACGTAACGCATCTTTTCACCACGCCTGCCGTGGCGAATGTATTGCAGGGACAGATTCCAGCCTATCTGAGTGTTCTTACTGTTGGTGGAGAAGTGTTCCACCCGTCCTTCTTACAGGACACACCCAAAGAATGTCGTATATTCAACGGATACGGTCCCAGCGAAACTACAGTCCTTGCAACCATCTATGGCACAGGCCAGACCGACAAATCTCTAGAGAAAGTCCCGATTGGGCTGCCCTATGGAGAAAGTCGAATCTATGTTGTAGTGCCTCAGACCTTTCAGCAAGTAGCTGTGGGGGAAGTCGGGGAGATCCTAATAGGAGGACCACAAGTCACACGAGGCTATCTGGGAGATCAAGAACTCTCAGCTTCGAAATTTCAATCAAGCCCCTTCACTGACTCTCGAAGAGTATATAGAACGGGAGACTTGGGTCGGCTTTTGCCCGACGGGACGCTCGACTACATTGGGCGCATTGACAATCAGATCAAACTCCGAGGCCAGAGGATAGAGGTAGGGGAGGTTGAATCAATACTTGCAATGCATAGTGGAGTGAGGGCCTGTGCAGTTGTTAAGGCCGACACATCTGACGGCGGCTGCTTGGTGGCCTTCGTCGAGATGCATGCAAGACCTGCAACAAATGAACACATTGTGGCTTTAGAAAAGACTGAGTGGAGCCAGATCACGGAGGAACTCAGGTCCAAGGTTGCTAAAGTGTTGCCAGAGTACATGGTGCCAGCCTTTATCTTTCAGGTGAATGAGCATCTGCCTCAGACCATGAATGGCAAGGTTGATCGACGCGAGCTGTCATGTCGCGCAAAGAATCTGATCAAGAACGAAGAGCAACCATCAAAGACCAGCCAATCTGAGCCCCAGAGCGAATTGGAGAAGGTTGTGTGTGCAATATTTGGTGATGTGCTGTCCTGTTTAGTGGGAGTCGACGACAACCTCCTGAATATGGGAGGTCATTCCATCACTGCCATCCGGGCCGCCACGAGAATCAATCACGATCTGAATTGTGGAATCACCTTCCGAGAAATCTTGCAATTTCCAACTCCTCGTTCCTTGTGTGCCAGGATTCGTCAATCAAGTGAACTATCCAAAGCAACAGAGGCAGGGAAGTCGAGGCTAGTCCAAGGGTCAGAACCCGTGGAGCTATCCTTTGCTCAATCACGTCTATGGTTCCTGGACCAGCTACACCAAAACTTGAGCTGGTATCTGATGATTTTTGCTTTCCGAGCTCGAGGCCCGCTTCGCCTAGATGCGTTGGAAGCGGCCTTCCTTGCCCTTGAACAGCGGCATGATACCCTTCGAACAACCTTCGAGCAAAGAGACGGAGTAACGGTTCAGGTGATCCATCCGTTTCAGCACAGGCAACTTCGAGTAACAGATATGGATGGAAGCAATAAGGAGCAAATGGTTCGCAAGGCACTCCTTAAGGAACAGACCACGCCTTTTAACCTTACACGAGAGCCTGGATGGAGACCGTCAGTCTTTCGGATGGATCCAGAAAACCATGTTATATCGATTGTTATACATCATATCATAGGAGATGGCTGGTCGATGGGTATCATGCTTCGGGAGCTAGCGGTGCTGTACGCTACGGCTACCAGGGGCAGTGATCCAATGACTCGATTGCCACCACTCCCGCTTCAATATCCTGCCTATACTGTCTGGCAACGGCAGGAGGAGCAACTTGCTAAGCACCGCCATCAGCTCAAGTACTGGTCTGAACAGTTACAAGGTAGCCAGCCGGCTGAGTTTCTCTGTGATAAGGCACGACCATCCACTCCATCAGGCAATGCTGAAGTGAGAACACTGAGCATTACGGGGGAGATATATGACCAGCTCCGAAGCTTTTGCCAGAGCTATCAAGTAACGCCATTTGTACCCCTACTGGCAGCATTCCGAGCCGCTCATTATCGTCTCTGTGGAACCGAGGACGCGACTGTTGGGACACCAATAACGAACCGGAGCAGAGCGGAGCACGAAGGCATAATCGGTTTGTTTGTCAATGTGCAATGCATAAGGATTCGTATCTCGGAAACAGATTCATTCGATACATTGACAAAGCATGTCAGGGATACCGTAACGGCGGCTTTCGCTAATGAGGAGGTCCCCTTCGAGGATATTGTCTCAGAGCTGCAACCCACAAGAGCCACAGATCGTAATCCATTGGTCCAGACAGTATTCGCTGTCCACCCGGAGGGCTTTGATCAGATCTCCCTTGAAGGGCTCCACACTGAAAGAATCAATGTCACATATGCTACCAGGTTCGATCTAGAGGTTCACTTCTATCAGCATGCCGATGGCCTCGCAGGTGAGATCATGTATGCCACTGATCTCTTTTACTCTGAGACAATCCAAGCAATATCATCAGTCTTTATGAGTATCCTTCAACATGGCGTACAAAGCCCTAATACAAAGATTGATGTGATACCACTCATGCAAGCACCGTCGACTTTTCAAGATGTGGACATAGTTCGAACTCCGTCCACTGACTACCCGAAAGAACTAAGTGTCGTCGAACTCTTTGGCCAGCAGGTCGCTGCCTCGCCCAGAGCAGTGGCGGTCAAGGACTCGTCCTGCCAACTAAACTATGCTGAGCTTGACCACCAATCTGATAGGATTTGTCACTGGCTTGTGGGGCAGGGATTGCCGGCTGAAACGATTGTTGCTGTGTTCTCCCAGCGGTCGTGCCAAACAATTACCACGTTTATGGGAATCTTGAAGGCCAACATGGCGTATTTGCCCTTGGATGAAAGAGTCCCCGATGCTCGGATTGAGGTTATAATGGCCTCCCTTCAAGGTCCTCGACTTATCTTGATTGGTCCCGGCGTTCGAACTCCAGTCATTGCGCTTAAAGATGTGAAAATAATGCCCATCTCCTGTATCATGGAGAAGAACGATATACCTCCTGTGAACCCTATCTCGCCCCCTTCGGCCAGTAGTCTAGCCTATGTTATCTTCACGTCTGGCTCGACTGGTCAACCGAAGGGCGTTATGATTGAGCATAGAGCCATGGTGTCACGTATGAAACATGGCAACACCGTGAACGAGGACGATTGTGGCAAGACGTGGGCTCATCTGATCAGCATTGCGTTTGATCCTTCGGTTTTGGAGATCTTTACTCCGCTCCTCAATGGCGGAACGATTATCTGTATAGATGCTATGACGGTCCTGGATTATACTGCTCTAGAGGAAGCGTTCCACGAAGCGCGCGTTCAATGCGCTGTGCTCACACCCGCTATGCTGAAGCAGGTGCTTTCCCAATCACCGGGTGTCGTTGCACAGCTCGATATGTTGATTGTGGGTGGTGACCGAGCAGACCCTAAAGACATGTCCATGGCACGGGCATTAGTTGCATCGAGCGTGATAAACGCATATGGGCCAACGGAAAACACCATCGTCAGTACAGCTTATCGCATATCGAAGGACAGTGAATGCTTCAATGGCGTACCAATTGGCCGAGCCATTAAGAACTCGGGGGCATACGTCATGGACCAAGAGCTACGCCCTGTTCCACCAGGAGTGATGGGTGAGCTTGTTGTAGTTGGTGATGGGCTTGCACGGGGCTATACAGATCCTAAACGGAATACTGGGTTGTTCATCAATGTCACGATCCACGGGCGCTCGATTAGGGCGTATCGCACCGGAGACCGTGTCCGGTATCGCCCAGTTGATGGTGAGCTGGAATATTTCGGCCGACTCAATGACCAGGTCAAGATTAGAGGACATCGGGTGGAGCTAGGCGAGATAGAGCAGGCTCTATTGGATCAAGGAAGATTGGCCGAAGCGGTGGTTGTCTTGCAGCGAAACGATGCTGAGCATGATCCTCGTCTGGTTGCTTTTGTGAGAGAGGAGCGAAACACCGAAGATAAGGAACACAATGACGAGCAGCAGCAAGAGGAAGGATGGAAGGAGATCTTCAGCACAGCCGTGTATGACGTTGGGATTCAGAGTCATCAAGTTGGCCGCGACTTTGCCGGTTGGACGTCGATGTACGACGGCACTAACATTGACAAAGGGGAGATGAATGAATGGCTGGATGACACCATTTCAACTCTGTTAGATGGCCGTACCCCTGGCAATGTCTTGGAGGTAGGGACAGGTTCTGGAATGATCTTGTTCAATATACCACAGGGCTTGAGGAGCTACGTGGGTCTAGAGCCTGCCCAGCCAATTGTTGACTTTGTCCAAAAGACCATCCATGATCATCGTGGCGACCTGAAAGACAAGGTTCAACTGCATACGGGGACAGCAGCAGATGTGGGCAAGATCGCAGGGTTTTGCACTGCGCAGCCAGATCTTGTAGTGGTCAACTCGGTGGCCCAGTACTTCCCAGGCGGAGATTATCTTGCTCGAACAATAGGCGATCTTCTGAAGGAGCACAAGGCGAAAACTCTGTTTTTTGGCGATATGCGCTCCTTCGCCTTGTATAGCCAATTCCAAGTGTCCAAGGCTTTACACATTCTTGAGGACAAGGCTGAGCCCAGCGCGATCCGCAAGATTATGGCTGAGACTGTAGAGAATGAGACAGAGCTACTTGTCGACCCAGGCTTCTTTACTGCTTTGCCTCAACGATTCCCTGGCCTTATCCGGCATGTTGAAATTCTACCGAAGAAGATGCGAGCCACCAATGAACTGAGCTGTTATCGCTATTCGGCTGTCATCCATACTGTCCATGGAGATAATCCCCTCTCTATTTATACCGTTGAGGGTCACAAATGGATTGACTTTGTCTCGGAAGGAATGGATCAAACTGTACTCATCGATATTCTTAGCAAGAGAGCCGACGATACCGATGTCGTAGCCGTGGCGAACATCCCTCACGAAAAGACAATAGTTGAAAGGGTCGTCCTAGAATCACTGGAGAATCAGACCCAGGCTTGGCAGGGGGTGGCATCTATTCGCGACGAGGCCCACAAGCGCAACTCACTCTCGGTCATGGACCTGATAAACATAGCTTCCATGACAGGATTTCGGGTAGAGGTAAGCTGGGCTCGACAATTTTCACAGGATGGCGGTTTCGATGCGATATTCCACCGCATCCAGTCCAAACAAAGTCAGGGACGGGCAGCATTTCAGTTCCCAACAGACCACGAAGGCCGCCACGCCGACACATTCACAAACAATCCAATGCTGCCTGGACTACGGAAGCCCATTGAACAGACCTTGAGAGAAGGGTTGCAGCAACGACTTCCTTCATACATGGTACCCTCTATCATCAAGGTCCTCGATCAGCTACCTATAAACCACAGTGGCAAGGTGGATAGAAAGCGACTGGCACAAATGACAGTTACTATTTCTCCATCGGTAGATGAGATAGAAAGAGAGTATGTGGCACCCAGAGACGACTTGGAACAGACTCTTTGCGAGGAATTCGCCAATATCCTTGGGACAGACGTTGGCGTTCTGGATAACTTCTTCAATCTCGGCGGACACTCTCTGATGGCGACGAGAGCGGTATCCAAAATTATTGGTCGACTCGGATCAGTTCTAAATGTCCGAGATTTATTTGATTATCCAACTCCCGCACAGCTCGCCAGGAGAATTTCGTCGCAGAGGGACGATGAAAGGAATAAACCCACGGTCGGAGCACTGCACGGACTCACAAACCTTGCCCCGATTGAAGTTGTGGGTTGGCGAGAAGCAGTCAGGGAAGCTGGACTACGCGATGGAGACATCGAGATGGTAATGCCATGCACCCCTTTCCAGGAGGGTGTCCTTACAAGCGATATTGTTCTTGAGGGCCGCTCAGCATATCAGGCGGTTGTGCAAGTGACAATAAATTCTGCCCTTGACCTGGAGGCATTGTCTGCTGCTTGGAGAATCACTGTTAAAAGGGAGGAGATGCTCCGCACAGCATTCCTACCTAGTATCGATGCGTCAAGACAGCAAGGTGTCTGTGGCCGTTCTTTCTTGCAGGCAATCTTTCGTGATAGCTCTGTTGAGGTTCAAAGAGTTGCCACAATTCAGGGCGGAAAGGGACGCAACGGGGACATTCAACCGCACATAGAGATGGGCCAGATACCACTGTCATTGGAATTGGATGGAGAGAGAGGCTCAAGTCGATGGAGTCTCAAGCTCAAAATCCATCACGCTTTGTACGACGGGCAATACCTCTCTTCAATTATCCAAGGCCTGGTCCGGATTTACAAAGAGGGTAGCACATTGTTCAAGAGTTCCCACAAGGATCGGGTCTCTTTCTCAACGTTTGTACGCACGCTACAGGACGGCGACCCTTATAAAGCTTCTGCCTTCTGGAGGGACTACCTCAAAGGGGGTATGAGTGCTACATGGCCTGTAGCCAATGGTCTCAAGGGTCCTATGGCAGTAGATCGAACCCCCGAGATCAAGATTGGTGAGTGGGCAGGCGACGCTCGCAAAATTGCGAAGAGATTCCAGATTACACCAGCTGCAATGGCAAGGGCAGCCTTGGCTTTAGCCATAGCAGAACATAGCAATTCGGATGATGTGATCCTGGGTGAGGTGTCAAGTGGTAGATATCACACCGGCTTTGTGGCTGGTCCTTGTATTGCTACGCACCCCGTCAGGATTAACATGGCAAAGCAGGACACGTTTCAAAGTTATGGTAGTACGCAGTCTCGAAGAATATCACTACATGCTCTGCTCAACCTTTGTCGAGACACATACTTGGATACTATGCACTATCAGCAAATTGGTCTCGAGTCTATTAGGCTATCAAGTGAAAATCCCGATCTACTACCGTTCCAAGTCCTATTCGTTTACCAGGAAGCGGGCCCAGAGACAAATGACTTCACCATATCCCAATCTGAACAAGGCCGTGTGGACTTCCCTTTGGTATTTGAAGTGTCTTGCCATTCCACAACTGGCCACCTTTCAATCAGATGTGTATTTGATCCCGTTATACTTCCGCCGGGAGATATCGACTGGGTAATGCAACATGTTATTGATGCGCTCAGTCTCATCGCCGATCAATCAATTGCACGAAAGGCCGTACACAAACAAATTGACGCCAGACTTATGATCAGTGCCAATGAAAGAGCGAAATTGCAGCAGCTAGCAAGTACACAGGATGTCATGGCCAACGACCCCAATCGAACTGTAATCGATATTATCAGTCAACAGACAGAGAAGGCCCCGGAGAAGATAGCCCTTCAGTTTGAGCAGGATCAGTTCCTCACATATCGACAGCTGTTGGATTCTGCGACGATTCTTGCTGGTAGTATCGAACGCATGCTTGAGAACAGGATGACTGACGTTGACAATCAGCCATTGATTCCAATCGCTTTTGACAAGTCTTTGGATATGGTGGTTGTAATTTTAGCTATTTTGAAGGCCGGAGCAGCTTTCATTCCGTTAGATATGAACTATCCAATCAAGCGGCTTCAGGAAATCTGTGATCTTACACAACCACCAATGTTGATATGGGATGGCATCAACGGCAGTGAGAAGATCAATAGCCTGACCAACGCAACAGGAGCTGTCGCCTACACAATAGGCGATCTCAGGCAGTCAGGCGGACCAGTATCCGGAGGGAGCCGGCCTACCTCTCCGAACAGTCTAGCTTATATCCTGTTCACCTCAGGATCTACGGGCGTGCCAAAGGGAGTCATGGTTGAGCATCGAAATCTAACAGCGTTTACAATGTCCGAGAAAGGAAGTGTCGACTGTTCATGGACTTCCAACCGGCTTGCATTCTTGGCCTATACATTCGATGCTTCTATGGGTGATCTGTTCGCGACATTATGTAAGGGTGGTCGCTTTTCCCTGGTGAGACGTAGCAATATGCTGTCGCAGCTCAATACCTGGCTTGATACTATGAACATTACGCACCTGGCATTGACCCCTACACTCGGTGGTCTATTGCCCGACGATCTTCGTGAGGATAGTAGGCAATTGCCACATCTCCGGAACCTAGTTTTTGGAGGTGAGCCATTTCGTGCCAGCTTCCTCCGTAGGACACCTGTGGAGCTCACCGTGTGGAACGGCTATGGTCCAAGTGAAACAACTATTGAAGCAACAGCATGTCAGCTACAAGGACCAAGTGCCGAGAGTGGGCGTGCCAGGGCATACCTTCCAATTGGATCTCCCACTGGGGGTTGCCGTATATACATCCTACGACCTGGGACGGAGGAGCCGGTACCGATCGGTGCCATTGGAGAAATCTGCATTGGAGGACCACAGGTTGCGCGCGGATACCTCGGCCAGCCAGACCTAACTGTATGTCGGTTTACGCCTGATCCATTTGCCCCATCGCGCGAGGGAAGAATGTTCCGAACAGGCGATCTGGGCAGATTCCACAGTGATGGTAACCTTGAGTATCTCGACCGGGAAGATGGTCAAGTGAAGCTTCGGGGTCTGCGAATTGATATTAATGAAGTGGAGTCAGTTGTCCAAACTCATCCTGCGGTGACAGCGTGTGTGGTAGCCAAGGCAGTAAACAATGACTCTGAGGCTCTAATAGCCTTTGTCGAACTAAGCCACTCGCCCTCGATTAATGGGGACGAACTTATGAGTTCGATCAAGGACCACATTTCGTGCAGCCTCCCGGATTACATGGTACCTGCGCATCTCCTACTTCCGAAGGAGCCGTTGCCTCGAACAGCACATGGTAAAACGAACAAGCTAGCAATCCAGAAAATGGCCAATGCAGCCTATGAGCAGTGCATGGCAGATGTATCGGCTGGAAGGCAGGTTCTTGTTCCAGCCATACCGGAGACTCTTGAGGCCACCATCGCATCGGTCTGGGCGAGGGTATTGGGAATAAAGGAAGATCGGGTCGACATAACTATGCCCTTCTCCAAGCTGGGTGGCGACTCTATTCGTTCAATCACCTTGTTGGCCCTACTTCGCCGAGCGGGACTGCGTGTAGACATGGCGGATGTCGCTCCATCCTCAACTATCCAGGTCCAAGCAGCTAGGATCCGTGATAGAGCACGGAATGGCCGTACTACAGGCAATCTGCACGTCTATGACCGGGGAGGCACGGCAACTATTGTTCTTATCCATCCATTCTTGGCGCAGTCGACCATCTTCGAGCCGCTTGTACCTCTACTGGATCGCCGCCTCAATGTTATTCTCGTCGACGATCCGTTCTTTGGTACAGATTCTTGTCCTGCGACATTGGCGGAATGGGCCGGTTCATATCTGATCAATCTCAAGCCTCATTTGATCCGTGGTCGGCCCGTCATCTTTGGTGGATATTCCGTCGGAGGGCTGATCGCGTTCGAAATGGCACAGCTATGGGGGACACGTTACGGAAGTCACACCGCATCTGTTGTCTTACTGGATCCGGGAACCTATGAACCTATCAATCGCACGTCGGCTGGCAACTCAGACGAAGAAATCATCCGAAACTCCCTCGGAATGTCGGACGTTGAGCCTGAAGATCTTGCTCCGTTCCGAGAACACTTTGACCGTCACATCCGAGTCCTTCAGCACTCCGCCAGGCCTGCTTTATACCCGGGAAGATGTCTTTACCTCGGCCTCCCTGAGCGTTTCCAGGATGGCACAGCTGCGTGGTGGAAGAACCAATGTCCCAACATTGTCATGAAGAAGGTTGATTGCGACAACCACTACAAAATGTTGAAGGGACGTGACAGGATTCAGGCTATCATTCAGTACATCAATGAGCACAGTACGAGCCTTCTATTCGGTGTAGCGGATAGTGACTCCAGTCCTAATCAAAAGAAACGCTCACGTCCATCTGCTCCATTTGTGAGCACCAAAAAGACAAAACGCCGATGACCCTGAGCCGCTACCATGATCGTGGTCCAGTTGAAGGTTCGGATATGGAGAGAGGCTGGGAGTTAGCGGGGAACATAGAATGACCTGACTTTCGAAGATTTTATCTCATGTTATTTCTAGTAATTTATCAAGTGGTCCATAATCAGCTATTTTAATACTTGTCAATCTCATCACAATGACTTATGAACATCACACTCACAGTAATAATACTATCATGGAACACATAGTGCGCTGGAGAGATATCTTGCAGAGTCAAATATTTTGTTTCCATCATAATACTTGGCCTTCCTAGTACAAGCAGCCGATACGACACATCATAGGACCTGAATTATACAGTCGGGACTAGCAGTCCTGATAGTCCTTCAAAGGGAGTTTCGGACGATGAATTGGGGTCGAAAACCGCCCTTGACAGTCTCATCTAACAGGTAGCATAGGCAACCTTCACACCCCATCCATTTGGAGCCTCGACCTTCCCAACAACACCTAGGACATTCGTACATTTATCGATAATTGCTTGTGCACCAGAGGCAAGCGTGGCAAATGATTTGAGAGCTTGTTTCTCATTGGTCTAGGTATCTTGTCCGAGCTCGTCAAGTACGACATCTAGTGATTGACTTACCCAGTTACACATGTAGATGGCGGAATTATAGGAGCAGCTCACCCGGCCACACTTATTCGGGTCTTCCACCGGTGTGCCACCCACGCCGTTCAGATAATCGATACCACCCTTGATTGCTTTATAATCGGCGGGCAAGCCACCACCGCAAGTGACCTTGCCATCGAAGTCGCGCGATTCGAGAGCCTAGATAGCTACTCTGTTCGGTTACGGCGAAACGGTTATGGGTTAAAAAGGCACTGTACCTCTGTAGAGACAGCACCGAGAGCGATCAAGATAGTGGTCCACTTCATGTTGGTGATACCGATGTTTGGTACAGAACAATAAAAAATTAGGTATATGATGACCTAGCGCTTGGAGATTGAGATATGATGTTGTTTTAGTTCGGGTAGTGGGCAGCGAGAGGCCATCTTTATATGTGGGGCTCGAGTATGGAGTCCAAGTATGACTGGCACCAGAATTGTTTGAGAGATAGTTCTAAGCTATGAGGTATCAGATCTTGTGAAATTTAGAACAAATGCTGCCCCAGGCTGTGCTATCCTGCCGCGTGGCCAAGCAGATCTACATCGTCTCGCCGGCCTGGGTGGTGGTCTTATTTCCCCCATTCCGGGGTTGCCCTCGCCCATCATCTCCGCCTGTGAATACCCCTTCGCCGGTCTCCGGATCTCGCGCCTGCTGCAGGAAGTAGACAATGTCTCGGTGTTTGGTAGTTTCCATATTCACTGCAAGATCGGTTAATTGTTTGTGAGAAAAGTCTATCTGCCTCTTCCAGCATGAAACCAATCTGGAATAGCGGAAAGCACACGGGGCTCTATATCACGTAGGGCGTGGTCAGAGAATGCCTGGGACATGACACGCTTTTTTCCGTGCATGTACAACCATTATTAAAGTCTATTGGTATTCTCGATACCTCGTACTCTCGCTGATACTTCCTGTAACAACTGACAGGAAGCCCGAGCCCCTCATGGGTGGCACTCATAAAGAGATGCAGATCTAGTCTCTCCCACTTGGTCCGACAGCGATATGATTATGCCGAAGGAACAATTCCACACCCCATGGACCCTGGTAGGGAGCGGGCCATACACTTACTACAACCTAGCAGGGGTTGCGACCTATTTTCGCACCACCGATGGTGGCTTTGCTTATTTTGACCCGGAGAAGCCCGAGACATTTAATGCGGCTTTGAGCAATCTCCAGGACTTTATCGAGCACGAAGGCCCATTTGATGCTGTGGTTATCGTTCCTACAGGATTATACCAAGGCAAAGATTCTTACTCGTTCTTATCTTGTATGCTGTACGTGCAGCCTTCTTCGTTCAGTTCTCGTAGCTCCTCTCCGTCTACCTATGGATTAGTCCCTGGAACAGGATAGCCTGGCTCCAATAGCGGTCATTGGTCTATCACTCCAACTCCTTGGAGGTGTTACGGACCTTGACTACTATTGGGAGTTGATGGTGAAAGTCGATGTGTCTGTCAAGACTTCCCCCGGGATAGGATCAATAGTAAGGGTGAGAGTTCACCTAGACCCTGTAGTTGAATCCCACAAATTTCAATATTAACGTAGACGCTCCGAATGATGGCCCTATACTCTACAGATGCCAGTAAGGAAAGGCCCCTTATCCACAGCAACGGCTGCTCCTAGAAACGACCTATCGAGCTCTTGAAAACGGTATATATCATGGAGATTCTTGTATCCAAAGGAATCCAGATGGCTTCCCTCTCTGCGCTACAACGGGGCTTCCTTGCAACTAAGACTCTTCTCAAGACACTGCCTCGATTTCTGATCTACCGCAGTATCCATGTGATCGTTCATGAATCAAAAAGAAGTAGCAAAGGAAAAAGATTTACAAGACTACAGAAGATATAGAGTGATATTGAGACAAAGATACCGATATATTTTGGCTAGCGGCAAAGAAAGAAGATAGTATCGGCGAGGATAATAATTGATACAAGTTCCAATACTGCCGGTCCACTGGCGATGAGGATTGTACACAATCAACTGTATCAGAACATGGCGAATGACCAAGACTTCATCAGGATTGGAAGATGAGAATACTTGACAGTCGCCAGTCGCTTTTCTTATTTGCTGGAAGATGGGGATATCTCCAGAGGTGCCGGTGGCTTGCCTGTTTTGACGGACGAGGAAGATGTTTCAACAGGGCTCACCAGTTGCTTCTTTCGTTTACCGGAAGACGAGGATACTTTGACAGTCGGCCGTCGCTTGCCTTATTTACCGTTGCTTCATAGGATAGAAAGATCTGTTCTTCTTTGGCCAAGGTTAGTACAGTATATCTGTTTGGAAAAGAGCACGAGCTGTATACCAAGAGTGTATGGTGTTTTCTTTCTTGTCGAAGTTGTCATTAAGATCAAGTTCTGAACTTAGGGCCCGATACACCGTATGAACAATCGTAGAATAATTGATAATACAAAGGAGAACAGATGCGTATCTTCCGGTGAACAAGATAAGTAACCGGCAACTGTCGAAGCATCCCCAACTCGACAGTATCACATTGATCAACAATAACAGTGGCCGCTTAAGATGGATGAGAATTCCATTGCTAAGAGCAAGAGAAGTGGTAGCCACCAAGCTTTGCAGAAAGAAGGATCCTAGCTCGGCTTTCGACTCAATTTATACCTTACCAGATAATTCAATATAATCAGTCCCAGCAACAGCCTAGAATGAATGAACAAGTCACTCTTGCATACCCTTCACCTATCCAGACCCTTCACAAAGATCCCGAATAGCTTCCCTCAACTCAGTCTTTCCCCTCCAGACTCGATGATGGCTATTGTATGTTACTGCCACCGAAAGAACTCAGGGACGCTGGTGTCCAGCCCCAGCTCATCCAGCCAGTTCAAGAAATCCTCACTGGTTTCAAGAGTGTCCACGTTTGGTATTGCCTCACTTTGTCCATGGGTATTTATGGACCCTATAATCGAATGGGAACTATCCCGAACTTGATCACCGCTGTTCGGCCCAGGACGATTGCCTGTATCAGGCTGTGGTCCATCTACCGTCTGCCCGCCTGACGGGTAATCCAAAGTATCATCTAAGAGTTTGATTATGGCCTTGGTGACCTCCACACACGCCTGATGTGTGTAACTAGTCGGTGGGTTGGCACTTTCGAACCAGGATGCAAGCAGGTTTAGATCACGGATAATCCTGGACCGGGGCATGGAACATGGCAGTGGCACCATGGACACCGTACAGCGATGGAGCTCGGTTGCAACGACACCTGCTGCCGGGAGAGCGTAAAAAAGGAACTAGTTGGTTGCGACAGGTTAGATAATTGGATACAGACGGGTTATAATGACTTACAATCCACGTGTACTGCTCTCGGATGTTGTCTTCTTGCTCGCGTTGCTTCGCGAAGTCCGTGACTGCCGAGACAATCTGCATGGCCGAGTCCAGCAGATCGGTCATGGCATCGGGACTCTCGCTGCAACGGATGCGCTCGACCTGGAACACCGTATAGAGGTATTCCAGATGGATGACCAGGCTAATTATGGACAAGTGCGGACCCAGAACTTCCCAGGAGCGCTTGCTGTAGTGAAGTTCCTTGGGCACTCTATCCCACAATCGCTTACACTCTTGATAGGTCATCCTACAGGCATGTTAGCTTCACCATAACGAACGAGAAATCTACGCTATTTGTCCTACTGGAGTTCACTTTCTCTGGAACCTACGAAGCCCCGCCCCAAGGACAGCTCCATCACCTGCTCTCGCAACCTCGCAATCATATATCGCAACCGGATGACTGTGGCAGGGCGAAGACCACCGCTGAAACCACCCCATCCATCCGATGTAAGCTGCCTGACAGCTTTGTCGAGGGAAAGGTGATCCAGGATGAGACTATGGTCATCGAGATCTAAGGGTAGTTCCACGTCGCAATAATGGTAGGAAAGCCGAGGTGGCCTTCCCAGGAAAGTAGCGAGGTTCTTGTCGGTGCGATATGACGCTGTGAAAACCCTCTTGCGGGTCTGTGAGAGAAAGAAGGGGACGGAGGAGTCAGGAGGATGTGGACGGTGTAGGCCCATTGCATGGATGCAGGAGACCAAGTCCCCAAATTGTGCGTAAATATGATGGTCTATTGTCTGTTAGCCTCGTGCATTGCGCACCAATCGTGTGGAGTGGATTGGTATTACTCGTCTCTCCGTCTATATTTGATCCTAATACGAAATACGTGTACTGCAGCCAAACCACCAAGTCATTCACGTTGTCGTACTGCCTGCAGATTTCAATGCATGCATGACTTGCAGCTGCCATCTCCATGGCAAAGGCATCTGGGCTGATTTCATCCTTGCCGTTCAGAGAGAACAATGGGGAGGGACATGATATGCTGGCCCCGAGCCCCGCCAGAGCGAATATGAGGCCCACAAACTCCCATCGCAGATTCACACCAGTGAACAAACGGTAAAACCGGTGCGTTGTCATATTCGCTTCCACCTTGATCACATTGGTGGCTGTGTTCTGAGTGATCTGGGATCCCAAGCCCTCATGCGGCCATCCCTCCCTGTCCCAGTGGTTTCGCAACAACCGTAAGGGCGTAAGCACAAGAGGCGCTGGGATGACGGTGAATGGGCTGCGATGGTATTTGTCGGTTATTAAATCTTCATAGAGCCTGAGGGGACGCAGAAGCTGCACCAGTCGGGGAAACACGTGAGTGAAGTCCGCACTCCAAGCCTTGCGCAAAGTGGATGCATGGGCAGTTTTCGGTGTTGAGAGGCTCATATCCCGTTGATCGCGGTGAAACGCTGACATAAAACTGGTGGACCCCAAATACGTTAGTTGGGAGGTAGACGTCAAGCCTATTTGAGGCCCAGTTGGTACGATGCTGTCATCTGGGCTGGTAGAGGTTTCCAAGGCCTCATCATCCGCACGCGATGGGTTTACAGGAGACACACTGCGAGGTGCCTGTGCTTTCTTCCGTGGTCGAGTTAAAGGGGCCGGATGATAGTAGCACTAGTGCTGTCAGTCTGTATCTTACCCTGAGTTCATATCCAGATTCAGACAGCAATTGAAGTTATAAGTTTATTCTTACCTTAGAACTTAAGCCCCTAACATCACATCGTCTACACGTTGGTTGTTGATGGTCACACCGGATCTTGGAGATGCGACACGGTTCGCAGGAGATTGGTTTACCATTCTTCCGGACCATGCCCCTAGCAGTGTTCTTCATGGTGAATAGCCTCTGTGATTGAGCACTATCAGCGGTCGTCATGGTCAAGAGGTGGAAGAGAAGTCGGAGTTCCTGCCGGTTACTAATCGCAAATTTACTCCGCTCGGGATGAACCCTATATGAGTTAGGGTTGTATTCCGAGCCCTGTCGGAATGATATGAATACATCAATGAATATCTGATGCCGGTGGTCTCGAAGGGTCTATATCTGCATTGTTGTGGGGTTTCTATTTCTCACCCTCGCTATGGCCTATACCACGATCCTGCAGAGGTTGGTCTGCTCCACGGCTCCCTGTTACAATTATCCCCTGATATGTCCGAAGCCAAACCACGGCCAGATTCCCAATCAGATCTCTATGTTCCTGCAGACACCGATCTACCTTCTCAGTGCGATTGCGGAAATCTTTTGTTTCATGACTGGGACGGAATATGCTTACAACCAAGCCCCGAAGACGAGGAAATCGCTAGCTCAATCGGTGTGGATGGCCTCGGCTGGGCTTGGGGCGTGCCTGGCCATGGCATTTACGCCCATCACCAAGGACCCTCATCTAGTTATCATGTATTCGTCGTTGGCGGGCGTCATGGCCGTGACAACAGTTCCGTTCGGAGTATTCTTTGGAAAGCACGATTGGGAGAAGACCGTCCTTCTGTGAGTCGAACCACAGAAGTGGTTTGGGAACGAGCGAGAGAAATGGGAAGAGTTTTACCGGTAGAGAGTAAAGGCAGGTAGAAGGCTGGAGACGGTGGTCTCTGTTCGTCTTCTCTTCGACAATGACGGACATGATAAACCGCACTCAGATTGGTTTTTATTAAATGCCGTGGTCAGTACGGTAACTGGCTTGCGTCTCCTATTCACCCTTGGACTGTTGGCGAGTAATTTGGGAATCGATATCTTAGATTTAGGCGAAGAAGGAACATTTCCAGACCATTCACACATAATAACATGCTACAAATCCTGTCTCAAATGCCGGTGATGTTTGTAGTCAAAAGAATATTATAGAAGACCAATGATTCAAAATCACATAATAGATATATCAGTATGCCTCACTGCTGGATGATGGCGTAGATCCTCGTCCCAGATGCTAGGTCTAGGGAAATGATGTTAGTCTGAGAGAATCTAGATAAATAGATCTAGCATTGTTGCCACCGATGTTTTGCAGAAATTCTAGACTAGGATACTCTTGCTATTCCATTGAAGTCCATAAATGTCTTCTCGTACCTAAAATATCTTCCTTATTCGCTTCCTTTACGGATCTCGCCCCTTCATACCAGCATCACACATGAGTCTGCGCGAGCAGTGCGAGTGTGCTGTTGGCCTGCATAAGGTCTGCATTGATTCATGCAGAGCCATCCTACTTGGGTAAGATCTCCAGAAGTTCATCGTGATACTCCCAGACAGCGCTCTCGGGGTCAACATGCTAAGGGATGGTGGCTTATATTCAACCAAGGTTTTTGTCTGGCACGTCTTGCCTTTCGTTGCATCGACAGGTTTGTCGTTGATTTCAAGCTTCCTTACTTATGGAGGCGCACCAATGACCTCAACCTCGGTGGTTGTGTTACGACAAAAACGTGGAGAGTTGATCCGGAGATGCTAGCATCGTGAACAAGGTAACCTGCCTTGATTATCGCAGCAGTTGGATTCGCTTCGGAACTGTTATAAGTACCACGAGTCTTGACGGCAAGATAGGTACAAAATATTGATCTTCGCTGTTTCGGTCTGAGGAAATCAGTACGGAGCTGTCAAAGGGTGGGGAAGCCAATACGTACCTAGTAAACCAGAGAATTCCAATTTCCATCCTAGAGAACAATAAGATTGGGGACGTTTTTCGGTTAAACACAACATTGCTCTCTCCTTTGACATGAACCAGGGCCTTCAATAATTCTCAGGTGGCCTTTACCACTACCTCAGCCCCGTGAGCTTCTCTGGTCCTCATGAAGAACCAACACAGTTCTGTCTACGTATATCTTTCAGGCGAAGGCCTCTACAGTGGAATTAAGAAGCGTCTCATGCTGGTACTGTAGTCAGACACATATATCTTTGAACCATGGCCGTTAAGAACTCAGGAATCCCGAATCTGGGGACTGTACGGCTTCCTACGCCCGTTGGCAACCTCATCTATACGGAGTGATATCGTAGCTTTCATATGTAGTATGACGAATAATATAGAGTAAGGTTTGTCCGTTCTGATCAGTGAGCTGGGTCGGGTTACTTTAAATGCTGAGTCCGTGAATGTGGTAAATCCGATTTGACAGTCCGTGTAGAGTAGTAACTCGGTGATAGTTTGAAGTGTTGACCTTTCAATTTAGTTTCAGAATATTTCTCGGGGACGACAGTGCCCTCATCAATCAAGGCCCCAAGTTCAGAATTAGTATAAAGGCCTAGATAAGTTAGGTTTTCCCAGTTCGATTGAGTAGATGCTAGCTAAAGTTTTGGACACCGGAAGCATAACGATTATTGAAGACCACGCGTGCAACTCGTATTGGCTGGGCCACGATGATAATATTCAAGCTCGCCCCATCCACTAGTGGTTCCAGCTTGGATTCCGCGGCGAGATGTGGAGTACTCTGGCTCAAGGCTAGGCGTGCATTCCAGTAGACTACTCAGCCGACCAGTTGTATAGATCATAGCATCCCACCCCGATGGGGCATTGACCATAGCGTTAGCTATCGACAGCACGCAGGTCAGTTCCCAGAGCGTTGTACCCATCGCTAGTTATACCATCGCTTGATGTATCCATGAAATATTGCATGTACTTTACATCTGGACCCAATGCCCCACTCTTGAACATGGAGTACTCGTTGCACGAGTATCAGAGGCGCTCCAGTTCCGTCCATCGGCAATGATTTTGTACATGCTATCCATGCAGCTCTCGGTGCAGCCAAGAGTCCGGATCAGAAGGCCATTGACTCTCTGTATCCACCCAGGGAGATCTCTGCCTGAAGGTTTTGTGGAGAAATACGGCCCAGGACGGGCCATCAGATCTATGCCTGTCTGAGTGGCTGCACCGAACAATTTTTTTAGATCAAAGACGCTTTCGACAGAAAAGCCTCCATGCTCTTCTTCAACGAGGAATCAGAGTACGTAGAACGAGACAGAGTTGAAACTGCGAGCTTTGGTTTTCTCAAAGTCGTCTAGCCAGGTACTGGGCACAGCATAGCGAAGTGGAGCATATTCTCCCGCGAGTGCGAAGATACGTCCGCTATTGACAAAGAAAGTCTGCATCGTATATCACGAAAACTTCAACGGAAGCAGGTTTGGAAGCTCGTGGAGGAGAGATGAAGGTAGAGAGCACAGAAGAAATGGGAGCCAGGACATGCAGTAAACTACGAGCCTTCATCATGAAATTTCACGAGATGCAGGATCAAAAGAACGAGCTGTACAACAGAATAGAAGCCTGCTCGTAGTATGAATGTATGCTTTATCTTCCATTTCTCCTGCACCTACCGCTGATCAAGGTATCTGGGAATCCCCTTACAGCGTATTGGCAGTTTCGTCTCTTTATGAGAATAGCTTTGAATCGTACACACTCGGTCTATATCTAACCGATATTGCATAAATTAGCACGAGCGCTTGGATCTTCGCAGTTACGTCGGCAAAGCACTCCATTGCCTCCGAATCAGAGGAATCATCCATAGTTCCCAGGGAAGCCTCCCAATCGATTACTCCATGTTGCCGGATGCAGCTGTTCATGCGCGGGGAATTCTCTGTATGGAAACTGCTATGGATCGCTGTCAATAGGCCA
Source organism: Aspergillus pseudonomiae (assembly GCF_009193645.1). Taxonomy (NCBI): domain Eukaryota; kingdom Fungi; phylum Ascomycota; class Eurotiomycetes; order Eurotiales; family Aspergillaceae; genus Aspergillus; species Aspergillus pseudonomiae. The sequence continues at coordinate 11,671 of NW_022476030.1, read as the reverse complement.
CGCAAACTCCTGGAACCTGGAAAGTCTTGAGTTACGCCAGGAGTAGATCTCTTGGTTAAGGCATTCGCCACGACCCCTTTCCTGCAGAATGCAAGGGCTTCTGGTCTTCTCGGAGGAATGCTGTAGCTTTAGACCGATAAAGTGTTCTTGGCATCCTATGCTCCGCCCAGACCAGGCATACTACCAGAGGTGCATCACACTTCCCACCTGGGGAGCATGATGGCAAAGCCGTCGCCACCCATCACAGCCAAGAGGATGCGTAATGGCCCACTGGTGCGAAGACGGGAGTACGTCCCCAAAGGTGCCATTCGACTTCTTAGGTTCTATGTTTTAGAAATAGCATTTGCTGACCTGATGTGCTGTCACTGCTATGATATCCCGAGACTTACTCACCTGCATTAAAACTACGTTCTCTAAGTGGAGCCCTCGCAGGCTGCGAAAACCTGGCACATGGCCATCCTTACATACAGCCTCTATTCGGTTCGAATGAGAATGCCATCGATTGACCTAACGATTGCTGAGTGGTCTTTGACCCCCGCATTAGACATTCAACGCGTCTTTAATTTCCTCGATATCTCTTTAGGGTTTTAAGCGGCGGTGTTCTCAGATGCCCATTGGTCTTTCGCCGCTGCAGGCATTTAGTGCCCGCATTGGCACTCTTAAGATACGAGAGCCCACTGGCTTGCGGTTTTACCCAGAGTCAAGCTACTCGGCCAAGAGAGGAGAGTGGCATGACGGTCTTCACTTGCCCAGACGATGCGCTAAGTATCTAGTGCCAGGTCATTGCTGGCCCTCATTCTCTACATGGGCCACCTGTGCCTCCTTTTCCATGGCTGCCTGTGCGCCAACAGGATATTCCAGAGCGTGCGGTACGAGCTGATCACCGAACAGTTCATCGATCTGCTCCAGAGTGCGCCCTTTCGTCTCGGGATAGAAGAAGTAGTAGCAGGTCATCGCGATGAGATTCAGCGCGAAGAACAGGTAAAAGTACTTAAACCCCACTGAGGACAGCGCGCGGGGAGTGAATTGTGCAAAGATTAAGTTGACCGTCCAGTTGGTGAAGGTGGTGAGGGCATTCCCCAGCGCGCGCACTTCAACGGGGAAGATTTCAGCCGGGTAAACCTAGCAGATAGCGGGTTAGGGTGATGGAGGCAGCATTGGATGCAGGAATGAAGGCCTACCCAAGAAATGATACCCAAAGGAGTGTAGAAGAGACTAAATACGAAATTCATGGCGACCATGGACCGCAGCTGGTGTGGGTTATTGGCGTCCATGTATTGGGCTTGGACGGCGTTGACGAGCAGAGACGCGGCGAGAAACGCAGCAGACACAATCAGCGGCTTAACACGTCCAACCTTGTCCACGGGGTATAGACAGATGGTGCAATACACGATGGCAAGCGCGCCACTGATCCCGATGATCATGAGCGAAGTCTGATTGTCGATCCCCAGGATCTCATAAATTCGGGGACCGTAACTAGGCAGGTTAGCACGGATCCAAACCTGTCGAGTAACTTGGATACGGACTAATTAATCACGTTGATGCCGGAGAGAGGTCCAAATGCCTGTACACCACACCCAAGAATCAACCGACGACGCCAGGATGGTTTCGTCACGATAGTCCTCCAAGAGGTATTGCCAGCAGCACGGTCGGCGTCGATGACGTCTCGGATCTCGCAGAATTCCAGCTCAACTAGCCCAGGAGAGGCATTACCTCGCAGCCGTGTAAGGACTGTCTTGGCCTCTTCATATCTATCCTTCTCCATCAGCCAACGTGGCGACTCATCGAGAAACCAAATGCCGGCAATTAGAATCAGACCGGGTATGTTCTGAAAGGCGAGCGGGAATCTCCCTGGAATGAATCAGTACGGTCCGTTGATCCCATTAAGGCCTGAGACATTACATGAAAATTCCGTAGAGGCAAAGGAACAACCGTATCCAAGCCACTGGGCAACAAGAAACCCCCAGCTCAACATCCATTGAAGCAACCCGGAAAGGGTGGCACGCCATTTTGGCTCAGACAACTCAGCAGCGTACATGGGGATCGTAGCTGTGAGCATTCCCACGGCCATTCCAGCAATGAAGCGGCCAACAATAAGCATCGCCATGTTCACGGCACCAGCCTGTAAGGCACAGCCTAGACAGGAGATAACAGAACCCACCAGGATTGTCCGTTTTCGACCTAACCAGTCCGCGCAGACCATGTTCACCATTGTACCGAGAATGGCGCCTCCTTGGAATGCTGAAACAATACCACCCGTGACGGTGTCGCTGGGATTGGTGAAGTACTCTTGGAATGTGGGTAGCGAGATCGTGGAGGTAATGATACCGCTATCATAGCCGAAGAGGAAGCCTAGCGACGAGCTTAAGTACGGAGAGCTGGTGTTAAGGAACCCTTGACCAACCTCCTACAGCCAAGAAAATAGCGGAAAATACAGTCTTGAAAGGCAACATAGTGAGACAATAGTGGCCGGGAATTAAGTTCGTTCAGCTATAGTAGGGAAAACATAGAAGGTCTTCTGCAATGTCCTGAAGGAAGTTATATAGCACCGAGGCTACATTCCCTCGATGCGTATGTGGAGTATAGCTTTTAAACAATAGACGCCTGGCACAAAATGCGGGGATACACGGGAAATGTTAACCCGAGCGTATGATAGAGTTCAGCTAGCAGATCAAGCCCAGGGCTATCCCTTACGATGAAGGTGAGGTGATGCGGAGCAGAGAGTGGAGAGAGAGAGTTTGGGATGTCCCCTTGCCCCAGGTGAACGAAGCCAGGTTTTTCTGCCCATCAACAGGGTCTCGGGTAAGAACAAGCCGACAGGAAGTTGGATGCAAAAGTTAGACCCTGGCTCTGATGTTCCCTTGGACTCTAACCTCATTCTAAACGCCAGTTGTCGTTTCCTAATTGTAGATACATCGTATCTATCTTCGGGCTAGATAGCCATGTCCTGTCTGTTGGGATCAAAGTGGAGGTCAGGAAGATAATTCAAGAGCAACCAGAGAAAGTTTCAGACTGAGAGACATCAAACATAGACAGATTAATGCGAAATTGGTTTTTTTGCTACCCGAGGAAGCACCGGGCGTTGTGTGATCCGCACCGAGATAGCACTACTATGCCCGGTACCAGAGACCAATATAAGAAGCTCGGCGCTTGGTATCCCTCTAAGCGGATCACCTGTACTTGTTTCTCGAACAGGAGCTGAGCACAAAGATTTTCCGTTTCATAAACATGCGTTCGATACTCTGCACAATGGCCGTGAGATCTCTCCCAGTTGACAGCACTCCAAGTAGCAAAGCACGATGTCCTGGCCCCGGCAATTGCCTGTTAGATGATTTGACGTTGCTCACCAGCAGAACATCTGTAGTCCTTCTAGTCACCGCCTCAATACTACTGGCGATTGTCAAGATCAACGCAATTCCTCCGACTGGCCCACACCGATGACTGCAACTTCGTGAGGGAGCCGTTCGGGAGCCACTTTGACTGGAGCTACTGGAAATCCGGCCAGTGTAAGGGCTTTGCAGACTTCGTCACTGCTTTAGAACGTACTATGGCTTGCACGAGGGTCTCCTTTCTGTACACCATGCAGAAGACTGATCATGCGGCCCCTACACAGGTAAAACCGGGAAAGCTCTTGGACAGAGGTATCTGAAGTATCTGTGGATTGGCAGTCTTGGCTGGCGCTTTCATGTGTAATTTGAATCATGCAGTGGCACAAGCTGACAGCTTGCATATCCTATAAACCCGAAGTATACGTTTGGGCGATATAGCCAACCCGCACACGGCGAGAAAGCCATCTCACGAGATCTAGGCATTCTCCTCATTGGTGCATTACTCACTAAGAGAAACGGTGCAAGACAGCTCATCTCTACCAATCTCTACTCGCCATTCACTCAGGCAGAGATACTGGTGGTGTCCGACTGACTTCTACGACCCGTCACTCGATGTATCTCCGATCCTTCCTCAGGGGGTATTGTCGTCAGTGAACGTGAACCGGAATGTGGATGTCCCAGCTGTTTTCCGCTCTTCCTTCTGGGGTCACCTTCACCTACATAATGGATTATCTTCCAGTCCGGAGTCAGTTGTGTCGAAGAGAATAGTATCCACAAGTTGCTGACAGGCCGAGTCAACCTCTATGGCGGGTAAGCTCATTATCAATGCATTGTAGAGGTTCTGCCAACGACCCTTGAGACCCCAACACAGACGGAAGATCGAACAACCATTACATACCGGTTCATTGACGGCAGTACACCTTTGGGATTGAATGATGGAGTTCACAATGAATATGCCTGTCTTTGGTCTGCAGGGGACATCTCAGTCTTGGTCCTTGGGAACATCGTTACGAGAGAACGGGAAGCAGCCCAAGGCAACTGACTAGAGAGGTGATCTCTATCTTCGGAGTAATGTTGACCCTAACATATGCGAGAGAGGCTTGTATCTCCAACATAAGGCAAAAGACTCATGCACGCAGCTTTATCTGTATGCAGCATCCTCCCCCAAGAAACCCATTCCCCCAAAGCGGGATTCTTGGTCGCAATGCAACTGCCTTCCTTCGTGGGTGGAACATCACCATCGCTGCCAATGTTCGTCAACATTACGGCATAGATGTATAGACTTGCAATGTGGACCAGCCCGGCGATTCGCTCGCGACCAAGGATCCCGACAGCCTCATCATATTCCTCATCCTGCATTGGTCGCCGCAACTGTACCATTGCCTCCTGTTCGTCGAGTCCACCGGGGACCTTCCCATGTACCGCTTGCTGAATTTGCTCTCGCGACAGTCCAGCCGCCAAGGCATTTTCGGCATGCGCGTACAAGACATACGGCGTGTCATACTCGGTCAGAACTGCGAGAGTCACAAGCTCTCTCTCCTTGATCATGAATCTCTCCTGTCAGTGATGGCAAAAGCGAGGTTGAACCATGGCTTCACCAGATCCTCCGCGTAACTGTCCAACATCACATCAGCCTTCGCCCCAGTCACGCCGTGGGAAGATCATCTTCTGGAAGCGAAACTTACGGCAAAGAAGCATCAGGACCCAGGAGCGTGCCAAAAGCATCGTGCTGTGAAGGCGGATGAGCGAAGGTTTGTCGAATGCTTTAATGAAGTCCATGGATGGGGTGTGCTCATCTGTGGGGATTGCTAGGAATCTAGCCATCGTCGTCCTAGAAGACTGTCAAACGACTCGCAAATTCGAGTAGTCTGGTCATGTTGACCCTGATTTCTAGCTTTGATTCAATCCAAGTCGCGCAGCCTTACATTAGCGTTCATGGATGTACTATGATGCCCGAGTAAATACGGACGTGAGGACTTTGGTATTACAGTTATGCCACCAACTGCTGGCTATGTGAGGGCAAAACTTGGGTTCAGCGAGAAGGCTTTCTCCAGCACAGGTGATAAACCCGACAACCGTCGTGACTGGGCCATGGTTGATAGGATCTCTCAATGAAACCCAACGCTCACTCAGCCACGTGGAACAATGTGAAAATTAGCTACAGAAGATAGCCTGGGATAGTTTCCTCCCGGCATGCATAACGAACGATATCTCTAGATCTAGCACCAACACGACAGCTCCGTCGGCTACTGCCAAAATGCCAACGTCTTCATCTCCTCCAATGATATTGACCGAATCTGGGTCCGCGGGAATCGGTCGTCCACGGCCGGCTCATCTGCCAAATCCAAATAATGCAACGTCGAGATACCTACGGCTTCCACAAAGGCCAGCACACGATGGAAGTTCAGCCCCACCTGGTCGAGCCCATGGCTGTCATCGGACAAACAGAAACGACCTCCTCGCGCCAGGAATTCCTACGGTCATTAGTCTTCTCGCTGTCGTTTCCTTCCTGGGTGGCGCAGCATACCTTGCAAATCTCCGCCTTGGGATACGGCTCGCTCATGCCCTTCCGCAGTGCAGCCGAATTCAACTCCAACAGCCCGCCGTACGAGGCGACGAAGTCCACATTCCGTAGGATGCGTTCCCAAACGGCAGGCCACTGGGTAAAGCTGCGCTCGGGGTCGTCACTCTTCAGCCGGATCAGATCGAAATGCCCCACGACTAGCGGCTTCAGCTGCCGCAGCATCTCATACTGCTCGTCGAAGTACACCTGGAAGAGCTGTTCGTCCGTACCGCCGGCCAGATCCCGCGCTTGCACGTACATATCCCGGTCGTAGTCGATGGGGATCGTCAACGTGTGGTGGACGGAGCCCATGAAGAACTCGAAGGGGTGACGCGCCAGAGATGCCTCAATGAGTGTGCGGGATTCCGGACGGATCCAGTCAATTTCGAACCCGATCAGGATTTTGATCCGGTCTGCATACTTTTCGCGCAGCCGTTGCGCCTCCTGGAAGTACGCGGCTTCGTTGGCCACCAGGCCCGTCTCCGTGTTGCCTGCCTCGATCTACCGCCACCGTTAGCTGTGCGGATTACCGTGGAGCGTCAGGCGAGGTACCTCTTCCGGGTAGAAATCTTCTTGGCAGCGCGGCATGTGCTCGGTCAGGCAGAAGACCTGGAATTTCTTGGCGATGGCGAGCTGGATGACCTCCTCCAGCGAGTCTTTGGCGTGCCCCGGGCAGAATTGCCCGGAGTGGCTGTGATGTGAGAAAGGCATTGCCGATGTGGAGTTGACAATGAGGGGGTGAGGTCTTTTGGATGCCGAATAAATGCACAGACTCTTTATTTACCCCGCGATGAGTCAGATGGGTGCGGGCGGCTGGTTGAGACTTTGACGACTGTTATCAAACACGTCCGGAGAGACACTCCAATCCTGATGTCACGAGGTGCGTCGCGTACCGCACGACTGATTGCATGCAGTGGTGGAGATGATGGGAAATCCTGGTCGAAGAGGATGGGGCGATGGAGATGATGCGCGGACAAATCGGAAGACTGGTTCATGAACTGTCCCGGTCCCACCGCATCAATCCTGATAGATTACATACACTCTACAAAGCGTCTTGAATTCACCTCTCTGTTGAACTGCTACTCCGTCCATAAAGGACGTCGTCCTGTCGTTCCATGGTAGGCATGTACCTCGGCTCGACACATACGGGTTGCAGATGTGCCCAAGCGCCTGCCCTGACTGTAGCCATATCGCCAACCTCGTAGTGCTTCCCATCGAAGGGCTGGATTGTCGCTGAGGTTGTGGCAACGGGAATGCTCCACGTTTAGACGCACCGAGGTACCTTGTCCTCCACCCCAATGCCCAATCCCACTCCCAGTAGATGAGACACGTAGCCACCGCGCCGACGAGCGGTTTGAACCCATGGAGCGAAGCTCGCATCCCATCTGGTCCGAGCTGTGATATGTGATCTCTCAGGCAGGACAGATGGTCATCCCACGCTCCAGAGATCAACCTCATCCGACCGCCAGAACAGTAGCAATAACGTACTCCCCGTCGTGTGAGATGGACAGCTTCCCAATGCGGGGCGTCTCTCCGTCCAAGTAGACTATTTCCGGTCTGCCCCTGTCCGTCTCGCTCACCCGTACCATTACGTCCTTCCATCCCAGGCTCGCCGCTCCATTCGGTGCAGCCTTGCGTGCGGCTTCCTTGGCGGCGAACCGACCAGCGAGCCAGCGGGCCATGTCCGTGGTATTCGGATTCGTGGCAGCCGGCAGGGCAAAGCGAGTGCGGAAGTCGCGTTGTTCATGGTCGTGGAGGATGCGTCGCGTGAAGCGTGTCAGGTAGTCGCCGCGGTGGAGGAGGCGCGTGATACGGGGGAGATGCACGATGTCCGTACCGATATTCAGGGCCACCGGAAAGGGCAGCGGTTTCATGGTGGCCACGGCGGAGTGCAGCTGGCGTGAGGGGTCGGTCGATGTGCGGATGAGGAGTGAGAGGATCGAGAGAATCTTTCTGGCCGCAACCACTACGGCGGGGTCAGGTGACTCCGTGGGTGACGCCAGGTTCGGTCGACTTTGGTGGATGCGTCGAGTCGAATTCGATCACGTATGGAGCAGTAGTTTAGATTGCTATAGCAAAGGTACATGAAAATATCGCCTATCAAACGGTCTACGCCACGTATGGATCGGCGGTCAAACCGCCCTACGAAACCAACGAACGGTGCACCGGACACGATTCTCCAACTCTTGTTGATGATTACCAGCATAGAATAACATAGCTCAATGCGGTGTATACCTCTATATGTACAGATCACACACCTCGCCACTGGTACAAGCCGCCCAGCAGTCCGACACATAATACAAGGCCCGCCCCAGTTGCCATCCTGTTTCGGATCAGACGATTGACGCTCTTCAAGTCAGGGAGAGTCGTCGTCAAGATTTCGTGGGCTCCGGGACGGTCCTCGATTCATTTCTCCTCCTGCGGAGATCTTAATGGCCGCTCTTCTTCTCCTCCCCGCTTCCGTTCACTTGCTTCAGGAAGTCCCTGTGGTTGACCGCATGGTTAGCGAGGTTTCATGGCTCCCGTCGAACGACCTGATGGCGGATTGGCCGGGTTGTGATTCTGTTTCCCGGCCGTGGACTAGCTCAATGCTGGTACAATGACACTGTCGTCGCTCATCGCTCCAAGACGATTGCAACAGACGCAACAGACGCAACAGCATCCGACGTCACCCGTCGGGAAGGAGGTAGGGAACGGAGAGAGGGAGAGAGGACATACTGGATGAAGGTCTCCTCGTCCTTGGAAGAAGCCTGGATTGGGGGAGCGGCCTGCTTGGGCTGAGAGCCACCGCGGGTGGCGAGGTAGACACCGCCGAAGAGGGAGCCGAGAACACCCATGGCAAGCTAGGAGAACGACAGGATCAGCAACGGGGGATCTTCCACGCAAGGCCGTCAAGACCATCGCAGCTCCATCACGCGGCGAACAGAATTTGGAGCCAGGGGAGCCGGCGAGGCAGCATTAGGGACATACCACGTGGGAGCCGACTTGCTTGCCGGCGAGCTGGTAGTAGACAACCATGATGACGGGTAGACGGGAGTTGATTGAGACGGGGGAGTGGAGGGACGAAACAACGGCGGAGAGGCAGTGAAGCGAAATGATCTCAAGGAAAGGCGAGGTTCGGGTTTCGGATTGCAGGGGCTTACTCAGGCTGAGGCGGTGCAGGCCGGTGGCTGGTGCACCAGCCACCGTTCAGTCCTGCGCAGGAACTGCTAATCGCATAACGAGTGCACTAACCATCTGCGTAGTTATGTACACTATCTTAGTCATCGCCATCCGCAATGCACCTGAGCCAGCCGCCGTCACGGGAAACTCTCCCGGGTCTATCCGAGGTTCCGCGGCCATGACGTCGGAAGAGATCGGTCATGCCATCCGGCCGCGTCCTTCGCGGTTGCTTGTCTTCAGCATGGCCAAAGGGTCAATGGAGGCCAAGGATCACACTCTGAGGAAAGGAAGAGCCACTCGCAAACCACGGGAAAGAGCAAACGAAAAGAAACCAAACGACAGAAACATGAGGGCGCGTCCGGATCACAGGAAGAAACAACCTCGGGGGAAGTGAACTCTTCCTCGCTGGAGCTGGAGCTGGGTCGGCAAGCGTGTGCGGCTATGGCACGTTGGGGATTCCTTCATTAGCATCCCCTCCGGTCCGGTCCTCCTCCCTCATTCAAGTCTCTCCTACTCACTCATCTCGGAATCGGACAGTCGATACGACTACTCGCACGGCCCCGACGACTGTAACGCGCACGAAGTCCATACGATCATCATCTTCATCATGCTCTGGGGATCACAGTCCCAGCCTGAGGACTCGCCGGAGAAGCCCATTCCCCGAGAGAAACTGCCTCCGCAACTACAGCAACTCGTGGATCACGACGACGGCTTCTATGATGACATCTACTCGTCCTAGTATGTTGTGGTTCTTCTTTCTTCTTCCCCACATTGTTCCTTGTCCCCGCAAAAAGGGAACCTTGTTACGTCAATGCATCCATCAGTAAACCAGGGGTTTCCTGCGAGTACCCAAACACACTTCCTTCCTCTTCGTTGTTGTTCCCGCTAAGGACTGGCACAAGACTCTCGCACTAACCGAATCATCATCTGCCCAACAACAATAGCTCCGTGGATTCCACCGACACTCCCTACCGATATGCCGGATACGCCAATCGACTCCGCACCGTGTTGCTCTCCGCCCATCGTTACGTCGCCTATACCTCGGACATAGGCGAATCCTTCCGTCCCGTAGCTCATCCATATCTGGTGCGCTCCGCCTACGCTATCTCCTGGTCGTACCTGATCGGCGATGTTGCCCATGAAGGCTACAAGGCCTACCTGCGCAATCGGCGCGTGCTCGCGCCGCCCGGCGAGGCCTACAAGGACGCCAAGGATCTCACCCAAGATCAAGTCATCAAGGGCATGGCTACCGGCAATGTCGGCGGCTCGTTACGCTGCTCCACGGGGGAGTCGGATTCCCTGGAGCCCTGGCCCACGACTCGGATTCCGCTCATCGAGGATTACCGTGTGGTCATGGCCAAGCGTGCCGTGTTCCAGAGCATCGCCAGTATGGGACTACCCGCTCTGACCATTCATTCCGTGGTGAAATATTCGGGCCGCGCCTTGAAAAATTCCAAGAGTGTCTGGTTCCGCACTTGGGCGCCTATTGGAGTGAGTTTTCCTTTTCGCTGTGCGTTGTGATCGGAGTGGAGTGCTAACAGAGCCGTTCGCTCAGCTTGGTCTCTCCGTCGTCCCCTTCCTCCCGTACATCTTCGACGAACCCGTCGACGAGGCCGTCGAATGGTCCTTCCGCACCGCCATCCGCGCCTACGCCGGCGAGGATGCCGTCCGTCCGCTGCCCCCAGCGCAGACCGACGCCGATGCCAGCACCACCGCCCTCACCACCCACTCCTGGGAAGAATACAAGGCGGAACGCCGTCAGGCGAGGGAAGAGCGGAAGAAGGAGCTCGAGGAACGCGGACAGAAAGGACCGTTGGCCTTGCTGGGATTGGGGGGAAAGGAGGATTCGAAAAAGAAGACGGAGTAATCGTGACGCGTCGTTTCCTGGTTTCATTTCTTTCAGATCTTGGCTTGTCTGTTTCCTTTATGCATGGGAGCGTTGGTGTCTCTTTCTTTCGTGCTTTTCCTTTCGTTCTGTTGTTCTTCCACCTTTGCATGTACATATATACATACATACCTTAGCCTTGTGGCAGACTCGTCCGACCGTTTGCGTTGCCTTGATCAACTCCTCTACGGGATATCGTTTCTACTAGTGCATGCTCAGGTCCAGCGAGTCATATCAGTCTCGTAGGAACCACTCTCGGGAGACCTAGACCCCGCTCGGTGCAGCCTCGAATACTCGTGGGTCAGCCAGATGCTACCATCAACCCGACCTACATCCACACGACGGGAACATACTCAAAATCATTCAATCCATGCCGACGCATGGCTCATTTCACTTTCTACTGGCACTATACAACTGTATACACATGGACAAGCGACAGAAGGAAACTCCATCCGGTCAGAGAGCAATAGGAACACGGACAAGAGGGAACAAGGGGGTAGTGTAGGATAGTACGACATCACTCGTCACAGATACCTTACCACCCATCCATTAGAGAGCGGGAGAGGAGGTCCAAATCAAAGAATACAAAAAAAAAAAAAAATTCTTTACGGTAAATAATAAGATTTGGTGGGGCCAAGGTCTTTTGCACTGGATCACCATCAAGGAGAGTAAGAAGGGAAAAGAACAAAAAAAAAAGAAGCCAAAACAGAGGGGGAATAAGAAGAAAGAAAA